>NC_081405.1:242598099-242755599 GCF_030272615.1 Cryptomeria japonica | reverse complement strand
AATCACCATAACTAAAATTTAATAGACCCATGCATGTATATACACATATTAGTGTTATAACTCAAAATAAATGTGTAAACTTAGAACTTTATAAGATAATTAACAAAATATAATATATCTCATCAGATGTCATACTAACATGAATAATCATATAAATCTACATAAAATAAATAAGTCTCACAAAATCTAATCCATAAATATTGTGGATATTTTCTTAAAGAGCTAGCCTGTGTTCGTATGTGCAAAAGCATTAAATAGACCACTATTATCCTCATTTAGCTATTTGAAAGATAAAAGTCACCTACAACAATTGCTAAATTTTTAAAACTATTTAAGTTGTAGTTTTTCCCATATCGACATAGGATTGTCACGTTACTAGTATATAGTTTTTGGTATGTGATGGATTCACTAGGATGAATATACTATTTTTCAATATAAACACAATTGTCATGACTTGTATAAATAAAAACAATTCTCACTAAGAGCAGCGGAAGAGGCAGGAATGATTAGAGCGACTAGTTTGAATTTGAATGGAGCAAGAGCAGGAAGATCAAGCGATGATGGTTACAAAGGTTCCCATGTGATTTCCACCATGGGAGAAACCAAATCTGAAAATTCTAATGGTAGTCTCAATAGGACTTCGGATGGAGGCACCTTACTAGTACCACCAAAAGAAAAATCTAACTCTACTATTTTACCTTGTGGTGGGGAGGGTCTTAGGAAGTCTCCAGAGAATCTTAAGAAACCAGGATCTATGAATTGTAACAGGAAATGGTCTACTTTGTTTTGATCAAACCTCAAAGGAAAGGCTATTGCGCCTGTTCCCCATAAAGTGGACTCGGAGTCTGGTTCATGTTCCAACTCTATTCCAGATTATACTATGGAAAGGAATATGACTAACTTCATCTCTGCCCTAGTTGGTAATTTTATTGGCCCTCACTCTAATATAGAAGTTGTTAGGGATTGGATGACCCAAAAATGGAAGGGAAAGGGTCAGATTGATGTGGTGGCCATGTCCGATCCATTTTTCTCCTCCTTTTCCTATGAGGAGGACCTTCAATCTATTTTGGTGGGTGGCCCCTGGATGTTAGGAAAATCATTGTTGGCTCTCAAGAAATGGGAACTAGGATTCATACCAAATGAATGGGAATCTAATGAGGCTCCTATCTAGGTGTGGCTACCAAGTTTTCCCATGGAGTTCTAGAGTGAAGAAATCTTTCCTAGGATTGCAGCGTGCTTTGGTGAGCTCCTTTCAGATTACTCAATGACCTCTACTAAGAGGCGCCTAGTGTATGGAAGAATCTATGTAAATTTTAAACAATCTACTAACTTGCCGAAGGAGATTGACCTATTCTTAGAACTGGTCAGATGGGTGTTGGCATGATTGGCATAACTGATGGAGATGAAGAATGATGACTGAACTGGAAAAGGACTACTTGTGATGACATTGTGATGAAGAGATTGAGATTGCATGATTGGATGACTTTGATTAGTTATTTGTGTTGTCATTTATGGCAATTGATATTTACTATGTTGTATTTTGTCATCTTAGTCTTTTTGGTCTACTCAAAAGACCTTACCAGTAAAGAAATAGGAAATTGGAAATTAGGACCTTAACTGATAAACGAGGAAATGTTTTTATTAGATTTGGTGATTAGTGATGATTCAAGTGTTGCGGTTTGGAATATGAGTTTGTATCATTGCAATATGTATTTGATCAGAACCGCATCATGTTTTGGTTACTGGAAGTCATGTTTATAATTTTTGTTGTATTTTTGCTAGGGTTTAAGAAGGGTTTAAGGACCGGTAAATAATTCTCTTAACCAGTAATGATTTTTGGTTTTGCGGTGATCTACATCAAGTTCAAATATTGGAGGTGACATAGGACAACCCACGTAGATGGATGAGTTGCTATTTTGGCGCATTTGAAGATGGAATTTATTGGGAAATAGTGAAGCGCTTAGAAGAGTGTTCTAAGGGTTTGACTTTGTATCAGATCGAGTTACTATGATAAGTTACTATCACTCAGCAGTTGATATCGTCTTATAAAATATTGCAATGATCTGTATGATGATCTGATATGATCTAAGATGATCTGAATTGAAAATTCTTGATGTATCTAGGGTTTAGTAAATGACCTAGTTGTAAAGGTTATTTATGTCAGTTTAGTTGATGTTTGTTGTGTGATGGTTTTTTAGAAGAGTGTCCAGTTGAACCAGAGTGTGAGAGATATGCCCGACAGTAGCAAATTTGGAGTAGAACTGGATCTAATCAAGAAAATAGTTAAGTGCTATACCCAGATCATTCACAGGTGTTCCCTAACAATTATAACAGTCAAAATCCCTTAACTAGGTAGGTCCTAATAGACCTAACATTGTAAATCCCTTAACCGAGTAGTTCAACATCTGAGTGTTTTAAATCTCTTGTGAGCTTGATCCTAACAAGTCAAAGCTCCTAACAGGGCTCATCATCTAATTTCCTTAATCGGGTGACTCCTAGTAGGTTCTCCTCCTAACAGGGCATCTTTGTAAGCTCCTAATTGAGCTAGGCTCCTAACAGGGCGTAGTCCGAACGAGTGCAAAACTTTTGTGGGTACCAATTCCCACTGTGGTTTTTCCCTAGTTGGATTTCCACGTGAAAATCATGGTTTTTATATGGTGAATGTGTTTATGTATTGTTATGTTTTATTTTCAGTTAATGCATGGTTTATAAACACTTAATGTGTAGATTTGATAATTCAAATTTGCAAATGATTATCAGCTGACAAAGGTACTGGTAAATGGTTTGATTGTTGGATATTGTTTGATTTGGTGAAATTTTTATAAGGTTGAGTTTTAGATTTGAATTTTCTATTAATATTGATTCACCCCCCCCTCTCAGTATTAAGATGATCCTCTAAGATAAACAATTGGTCTCAAAGCATTGGTCCTCTGTGTGCAGAAAGCTTAACCACTTGAGGGAAAGATCCTGAAGAAAGATGATGAAGGGTCCCAAGTTTACCAACGACAACTACCAAATATGGAAAGACTGGATGAAGATATACATCAAAGGATATGGTGCTCAATATTGGAATCATATGGTAAAAAAGTATGTTTCTCCTACTACCAACCCCTTGACATCGGATGACCTTAAAAAACAACAAGAAAACATTCAAACCTTGGAAGCAATTGTAATTACGTATACTTATTCCAAGTATATAGATATTCATGGATTAGAAACTGCATTTGAGGTATGGGAGAAATTAGACTTGATTTATGGAGGAGATGGACATGTACAAAGAGAAAAAGAAGAAATTTTAAGAGGAAAATTTGATGATATGAAAATGGTTAATGGTGAGAACATTGCACAATATTCTCAAAGGATTAAATAAGTTATAGGTAGTATTAAGAGTGTTGAAGGTAAGATTGATGATGATGATGATGTTAGTAAAATGCTTCAAACTCTCCAACCACAATATGATATTAGAGTTTCTGCAATTCAAGAATTGAGATCTATTTCTAAAGATAAACTCATTGTTGATTCTCTTATTGGAAATTTGACTACATTTGAGTTAAGAAAATTTAATAATAATGTTTCAAAACTATCTAAATCTAGTTTTAAAACTTCTATAACTAGTGCATCTATGAAGAAAGGAAAGGATATTTGTCATAATCATGACTGTAGGTCTATTCTTGGCGGTAGCAGAGGTTAGGAGGATAATGAAGATCATCTAATGGAACTTGAGAAAATATTGACTAAAAGATTTCTGAGAGGCACTGGTAAGTATAAAGGTAAATTACCCTTGAAGTGTTTTTCCTGCAATAAGAATGGGCACATTACTGCAAATTGTCCTAATGGTGATAAAAAGGAAAAGTTTAGGAAATTTAAAGAAAAAGGACAAAAACATTTCTATGTTGCAGTGGATGAAGGTGTGACAGATGAACAATCAAAAGAAGATGACAATGAGGAGATAGTGTTTGTTGCTGTGAAGGAAGATCTGAGTGATGAAAACGCATTATTGTCTCAAATGGATAGCAGTGATGAATGGATAATAGATAGTGGTTGCTCACACCATATGATCGGTGATACAAACAAGTTCTTATCCCTTGAAGAGTTTGATGGCGGTGTGGTAAGGTTTGTTAAAAACTCACCCTGCATGGTTAAAGGTAAAGAAACTATTTCATTGAATGGAAAAAGTAATGCAAATGATGTCTTTTGGGTTGATGGATTAAAACATAACCTTTTAAGTGTTGGTCTATTAAATGATAAGGGATATCTTTTAGAATTAAAAGTGGAGTGTGCAGGATTCTTGGAAGTAATGGAGAATTGATTGCTACTTGAAAGTAGAAGGGGTATTCTTTTTCATCTAAATACTAATGTGAATAGTTGTTTGGTGGAAAAGATTGAAGACAACTAGTTATGGCACAAGAGGTTTTGTCATGTGAATATTGACAATTTGATAAAGGTTAGTAAATCAAGTATTGTGAGAGGTTTTCCCCAACTTGTTAAACTAGATAATGTATTATGTAAGGACAATCATATGGGTAAGATGACTTCTATATCTTGTAAGTGTAAGTATTTCTCTTTAGAAAATATTCTAGATTTGTTTCATACTGATCTGTATGGTCCTATGAGGACTAAAAGCTATTATGGTGATAGATATTTCATGATTTTCACTGATTATTTTTACAAGATGATGTGGGTAACTTTTCTAAGAGAAAATTATAAGGCATTTAGTAAATTCAAAGAATTCAAAGCTTTAGTTCAAAAAGAAACTGGGAAGAATTTGAAATGTTTGAGATCTGATCGGGGAGGAGAATTTAATTTTGATGAGTTTGTGAAGTTTTGTGATGAACATGGAATCAAGAGGAAGATGTTAGCTCCTAAAAATCCACAAAAGAATGGGATAGCATGGAGAATGAATAGAAAAATTATTGAGGCTGCTAGAACCATGTTGATTCAAGGTGAAGCATTGAAAATGTTTTGGAGAGATGCAGTTAGCACTTTTGTTTACACTTTGAACAAAGCACTTGTTAAGAGAGGTAACAACAAAAAACCTTATGAATTATGTCATCGCAAGAATCCTAATGTAAGTTACTTTAAAAGTTTTGGGAGTAAATGTTTCATTAAACGTGATGATTTCACTAGAAAGTTTGATGCAAAATGTGATGAAGGTATTTTTATAGGGTTTCAAATGTTTTTGATAAAGATAAATGGGTTTTACATGGACCCAAAAACAAAAGTTTGACAAAAACCGATCTTCAGCCAAACAGACATAAACCAACTAAAAATATAGTGGAACACCCCAAAACCATCACAAAAGTAAAAGAGATGCAGACAACACAACAAAATGAAAGAAAAACACTCAATTAAGAGAGTAGACCAGCTCCTTGTTCTTCTGGATGGAAATCTTATTGATTTCCTCCAGTTCCTTCATAATCAGTCTCGAGGTACCCTTGTTGCTGCTCCTACTTCTAGTTCTGAAACTAGGATGAGTGGTTTTGTTGTCTCCAGCATCCAAATGTTCACCTCTAAGATCTTTCTCTGGTTCACTATGGAAGGATCTGTATTCTACAACCATAGCATTTACCTTTCGAGCCCCTCTATACTGTTGTTCATGGCTTCTTTGCTTATGTCAACCAAGTTCTTGAGGTTTTTCTTTATCTCCACCATAGACTCTTCCACTTTTTCAATTCTTTGTTCATGATTGCATTTCATGACCTCGATGTCCTAGGAGAGCTTCTAGGTCATAATAATGAGTTTATCAGATTTGTTGGGCTCGGGGGAGATAGTGAAGATATCAATAATCTCCTAAACCCCCACTTTGAGGGTATCAATTTCTCACTCCACCCACTTCCAGCATCTCTCTTGGCTTCTTGTACCTTCCATCACTAGGTTCATCAGATTATCTGTCCTCTGTATCACATTGTTCTCTTCTTTGGCCATGGTCTCATGTTTTTCTTTTAGGACGTTGATTGGAATGTCCAGTTTAATTTCCCGATCTAAATTCTTCGGACCATAGTGCTTAGCTACAAGATTCTTCTTTTTAGAAAGGGGCTCGACCTTAGAAATCAATTTGTTGGTGGATTTATATTTGTTGGCTGCCCATCTAGGAGGATTCTTACTGCTAAACATCTTAGGGGTGACAATCATCTCCCCTTTTTTTGCAGGCTTATAATTAGGGTGGTCAAAAGGAATGCCACCCCCACTATCCTCCAAATCCATTTCTGAGTTAGATACATTCTGAATATTAATCTGTTGGCCTTTCTAAGTTAGAGAGGGCAAAACTTCAAGGGTCTTATCATACTACATGATGAGCACAATAAGCCCTTCATGGAGAATAGGATTTCAAATGTTATAACAAGAGAATAAAAAGGACCATTGAGAGTGCAAATGTGAAGGTAGATGGACTCTCTAAGAAATGTGACGAGACCAACATATCTAAACCTAAGAAAGATGAAGAAATTCTTGTGTTTATTGAACCGGAAGTACAAAAGAATGATGAGCATGAAAATACAGAAATAGGTGCTCAACCATTAAATAAAGAAAACGATGAAGAACATGAATTAGAAGGCAAAATACCAAAATTAGTAATACAAAGGTATGTTAGATTAAATCATTCATAAGAACAAATTATAGGAGATAAAAATGGTGGTGTACAAACAAGAAGAAAAATTAGAGAAAACTCATGTCTGATTTCTACTATTGAGCCTAAAACAGTAAGAGAGGCATTGAAGGATGATGATTGGATTAATTCTATGAATGGGGAATTAAATCAGATGGAGAAGAAAAAGACATGGACACTTGTTCCTAGACTGAAAGACAAGAATGTGATTGGCAGTGAATGGGTCTAAAAAAATGAAGAAGGCAAGGTTGTGAGGAATAAAGAAAGGTTGGTATGCAAAGTCTATGCATAAGAAGAAAGAGAAGATTATGGAGAAATATTTGCACTGGTTCCAAGATTGGAAGGAGTAAGAATGTTACTTGCTTATGCTACATTTAAAGGATTTAAGGTCTACCAAATGGATGTTAAATATTCTTTTCTTAATGGCATCCTTGAGGAAGAAGTGTACATAGAAGAACCAAATGGATTTGCTTTGTCTTAGGATAAAGATATGGTTTGCAAGTTATATAAGGTATTGTATAGATTGAAGTAGGGACCAAGAACATGGTATGAAATATTGCATGCACACCTAATCAAGATAGGATTCCAGCATACCAGTGAAGACAGTAACATATATCTTAAGACTGATGGAGACGAAGTGTTGATAGTTGAAGTATTTGTAGATGATATAATTTCTGGAGGTGATGATGATTTATGTATGGCTTTTACTGAGGAGATGAAGAAATAATTTGATATGTCTCTTATTGATGAGATTAAGTTTTTCATTGGGTTGTAGGTCCAACAATTGGATGGTGGATTATTTATCTATTAGAGTAAGTATGTAAAGGAAGTGTTGAAAACATTTGGCATGGAGGATGGAGGATTGTAAACTAGTTGGTACTCTGATGGTGACAGGTTGTAAATTTTATAAATAGGATGATTCACCCTATGTTGATGAACAAGAATACAAGTCCATGATTGGTAAGTTGCATTATGTTGTTCATAGTAGGCCTAATATTGCACATGTTGTTGGTTTGGTTGCTAGATTTCAGAAGGATCCCAAGGAGACTCACTTGGTAGTGGTGAAAAGGATATTTAGATATCTAAAAGGCACAATGGATTATGGCTTATGATGTCCTTATAAAATTGATTTTTCTTTGGAAGTGTTTACTGATGTAGATTGGGCAGGCAACTTTGATGACTGAAAAAGAACTACCGATGGAGATTTTATTCTTGGAGGTAGATTGGTTTCTTGGACAAGTAAAAAGAAAACATGTGTCTCATAGTCAACAGCTCAAGCAGAATATGTTGCAACATCTATGAATTGCACACAGGCAAGCTGGATGAGACATGTGTTGGAAGGTTTTAAGCAAGATATGCTTGAATTGGTGATTATTTATTGTGACAATACAAGTGGATTAATATTTCAAAATCTCTTGTATTACATGCAATAACTAAACAAATAAAATTAAAATATCACTTTATGAGGGATATAGTATAGGAAAAATAAGTCAGAATGGAGTATGTGATAAGCAAAGAGTAGCTAGTAGACATTTTCACAAAACCGTTGTCGAAGGCTTGTTTTGAGTACCTCAGTGGTAAATTAGGGGTTAGACCCCTACAGAAGAAAAAATAGGATGCAGCAGATGCATCAATCCTGTATGCTTATTGAACACCTTTCACTATGGATTGATGAAATGTTGGCTACTCCATAGGGGGAGAAATATATATGAGATTTGTAGAGATGTTGAAGATAGCACTAGCAAATATGATGACCGGTGATGCATATGCACCTTTGGCATTGTTGTCAAAGGGGGAGAGTAAGAAATATGATTGGGGAGAAGAAATATATTATCCTAAGGAGGATACGATGTGTAATAGAAAGGGGAAGAAGAAATGAAGATTTAGTTCTAGATGGAGAAGAGAAGAACTGACAGAAGAGTGAAGTGTGATAGAGAAGTTCCAGTATTGAGTAGCATGATTTTAGTTGAATATGATGGTGTTTATATTGGTGTTTCCATCAATGCCAAAGGGGGAGAATGTTGGCATGATTGGCATAACTGATGCAGATGAAGAATGATGATTGCACCAGTAAATGACTGTTTCTGATGACATTGTGATGAAGAGACTGAGATTGCATGATAGGATGACTTTGATCAGTTAATTTTGTTTTCATTGATGGAAACTAGTGCTTACTATGTTGTATTTTGTCATCTTAGTCATTTTGGTCTACTAGAAATACCTTACCAGTAAAGAAACATGAAATTGGGAATTAGGACCTTAACCGGTAAATGAGGAAATGTTTTGATTAGATCTGGTGATTGGTGATGATTGAAGTGTTGTGGTTTGGAATGTGAGTTTGTATCATTGTAATATGTATCTCACTCGAACAACATCATATTTTGGTTACCGGAAGTCATGTTTATGATTTATGTCATATTTTTGCTAGGGTTTAAGAATGGTTTAAGAACTGGTAAAGAATTCTCTTAAGCGGTAATGATTTTTGGTTTGTTGGTGATCTACATTAGGTTTAAATGTTGGAAGCAAGATGGCACAACCCGTGTAGATGGATGAATTACTATTTCAGCATGTTTGAAGATGGAATTTCTTGGGAAACAGTTAAGCGCTTAGAAGAGTGTTTTAAAGGTTTGAATTTGTATGAGATCAAGTTATTGTGATGAGTTACGATCACTCAACGGTTGATATTGTCTTGTAAAATATTGTAATGATTTTTGTGATGATCCGATATGATCTAAGATGATATGTGTTGTAAATTATTGATGCATCCAAGGTTTAGTAACCAACCTATTTGTAAAAGTTATTTATGTCAGTTTAGTTGATGTTTGTTGTGTCGATGGTTTTTGAGAAGAGTGTGAGGTCAAACCAGAGTCTAAGAGATCTACTAGAGTGTATCAGTTTTGGAGCAGAATTGGATCTAATCAAGTAAACAATTAAGTACTATACTTAGATCATTCACTATTGTTCCCTAATAGTTGGAGCATTCAAAATCCCTTAATTGGGTAGGTCCTAACAGGGCTTACATTGTAAATCCCTTAACCGGGTAGCTCAACATCTGAGTGTTAAATCCTCTTGCAAGGTTGATCCTAATAGGTCAAAGCTCCTAACAAGGATCATCATTTAAATCCTTTAGTCAGGTGACTCCTAACAAGGTCTGCTCCTAATAGGGCATTTTTGTAAGCTCCTAACTGGGCTAGGCTCCTAATAAGGCACATTCCGAAAGAGTGCACAATTTTTGTGGGTACCAATTCCCATCGTGATTTTTCCCTATTTGGGTTACCACATGAAAATCATGGTGTTCATATGATCAATGTTTTTATGTTCTGTTATGTTTTATTTTCAGTTAATGCATGGTTTATGAATACTTAATGTGCAGACTTGATAAATCAAATTAGCAGAAGATTATCCACAGATACCAGTACTAGTAAATGGTTGTGTTGTTGGATATTGTTTGATTTGGTGAAATTTTTATAAGGTTGAGTTTCATAGTTGAATTTTTTGTTAATACTGATTCACCCCCCACTCTCAGTATTAACTAGATCCTCTAAGATTAACAATGGGTTCAGAAAGTGGAGTATGGATCAATTCCCTTTGCTTGCTTCCACTATAAAAAATTTGGTCACTGGGCCAAGGAATGTCCCTCTAATCTTAAGCCTAAGTGGACCTAGAAGAATAAAGATGAGACAAAGGGGTGGACATGGTGGATTCCTATCCCTTGGATCCCCCTCCATGTCTGGATGAAGTGTGTAATGTCCCATGTGCTCAAGATGTTTTGCCAGATCCAAATATTTTAAACTTGGATCCCTCAAATGAGGGGGGAATGCGGGGGGAAATTTGAAGCCTAAGGAGATTTCTTGTGTGGATAAGTCTATGATGGAGGTCAATAGGGATCTTGATCTCGTCATCCACCTTGTTATTGAAGTCAATAATTCATCAAAGTCAAGAATGTAGGATGACGATACCGAGGATGATGATAATCCAAATCCATTTATTGAGGTTAGAGCTAAGCATAGAAAAAGGAACTCCCCAAATGGTCATAAGTCAACACTGGCTTCTAGTGGAGTTAAGACTAGAAACTGACAAAAGGTGGATTGTGGGTCTAATTTGAGAGCAGTGGGGAGGCCAACCAATGCCATTAGCAGAGACAAACATAGTTGGCCATCTATTGTTGATGGAGTCTAGAGAACACTACAGGACATGGGAAGTGGTTCTGCCATACATTCAAATGAAATTCATCTCATGGAATATTAGAGGATTGAAGCATGCCCACAAGCATGATCTTCTATTCAACCAGGTTAGAGATCACAAGCTGGATATATGTCTTGTTCAATAAACCAAAATGCTTGGTTATAGAGTGGAAAAGATCAAATTGGTTGTTTTCAGAGAGTGTGAAACTCATTGTGTTGATGTTGATTGGGTTTCTGGTGTATTGCCACTTTGTGGAATCCTAGACAGTTTACGAGTAAGATTGTCTTTACCTCTCCTAATCCAATTGCTAGTAGATTTACTAGTCAAACTGATGGGTCGTCTTGGATCATATTTAATATCTATGCTCCAAATGGGAAAAATGCTAGAAAAATGCTTTGGTCCTCTATCCTTAATTCTAGAAAGGCCCTCCCTAATGAGAAATGGATTCCATTGGGGGATTTTAATTCCCCATTATCTAGTATGGAAAAGGATGGTGGGATGCCTATTTTAGATGAAAGTAGATAGGACTTGGTGGATATGATTAACTCTCTGGGCTTGTTAGACCTTGATCTCCTTGGGGTTGAATTCACTTGGCCCAATAGAAGAAGTGGGGGGGACCTCATCCAAGTCAAACTAGACAGAGGTATTATCTCTCCTGAGTAGATTCACAATGCTTCTTGTAGATTGAATGCATTATCCAAAATTGGCTATGATCATTTCCCAATTAGTTTGAGTATTTCTTCTCTGACCGAGAGGAAAGCCTCCCCCTTCAAGTTTGAGAAGATGTGGCTTTTAGCTCTGAAAATACATAAAAGTATTTTTAAATGGTGGACTGTTAACATTCAGGGAACTACAATCTTTAGAGTGGCTAAGAAACTTGTCAATGTCAAGTCCAATATTCAACTCTTGAATAAAGCCTCCTTCAGCAATATTTTTCAGATAAAAGAGAAGCTCGAGAAAGATTTGGATGATGTCCAAAATAAGATTCAAGATGTGGGGTATGATACTTTGATTATGGATAAAGAAGTTGAGTTACTTTCCAAAATTCATGATATCATTTCCAAGGAGGAGGAATTTTGGAAGTAGAGGTCCAAAGCTTTATGGCTCAAATATGGGGATAGAAACATGAAGTTTTTTCATATGACAACTCTCAAACATAGGACGTTAAATAGAATCAATAAAATATTGGTGGATCATTGTTAGATTGATAAGGAGGAGTTTAACCAAGAACCCATTAGATATTTTTCTGCTCTTCTTTCGGATGATGGCCCTCTTTATGTTAATGCTCAAGATGAGATCCTACAAGATTTTTGCAGTACTATCTCCCAGGAAATGAATACGCAGCTAACCAGAATTCCATCCCATGATGAGGTTAGAGCTACAGTCTTTTCTTTTGAGGGTAATAAAGTTCCTAGCCCTGATGGTTTCCCTATGTACTTTTTTCAAACATTTTGGCAGATTATTAGCCTGGATGTTTTGGATGTTGCAAGAGAGTTCTTTGGCTTCACATAACTTCTTAAGGAGTTGAATGCCACCTTTTTTGTCTTTATCCCCAATAAAACTGATGCCAATTCTTTTTCAGGACTTTAGACCCATTAGTTCATGTATCTCTATCTATAAAATCTTCACTAAGATCATTGTATTCAGGCTTAAAAGAATTCTCCCCTCTTTAATTTCGAAGCATCAAAATGGATTTGTCCCTAGTAGATAGATTTTGGATTCTATTATTGTTGTTCATGAGAAGATCCACTCTTTGTCTATCAGTAATAATTTGGGCTTCTTGATGAATTTGGATCTTCTCAAGCCCTCTGATCGGGTCAATTGGAATTTTTTGTTTAAAGTGCTTCAATCTTTTGGTTTTGGTAGCCATTTCATCAAGCTTGTCAATCAGTTTGTTACCACTCCCAAATTCTTGATTTTGATCAATGGTTCAGCGTCTGGTTTCTTCTCAGCGTCGAGGGGTATTAGAAAGAGGGATCCTCTCTCCCCATTTCTTTTTATTCTGATGAGTGAAGCTTTCAGCAAAATTATCCAAAGAGAAATCAAAAAGACCAACCTGATGGGTTTGCGGCCTTCATCCCAAGATACTATTTGCTCCCACCAACAATTTGTTGATGATACATTGTTGATGGGGGAAAGTTAAATTAAAGAAGCAAAAACTCTTAAATTTATCCTGGATACATATGAGAAAGGATTTGGGAAAAAGGTCAGTCTTTCTAAAAGCTCCATTTTTTTCATGAATACTCCTGAGCATAGAAAAATGAAGATTGCCAATATTTTGAGTTGTAAGATGGGTGCTCTCCTATATTTATATTTGGGTCTTCTCTTGTGCATGGGACCTTCCCCGGAATCCTTTTTGTCTAGTTTGATTGATAGATTCCAAAATAAGTTGGTTGGCTCGAAAGCTTTGTGAAGTCAAGCAGGTAAAATTCAGTTAATCAAGGCCTCGCTTCACAACCTTTTGTTCTATGCTATTTTAAAATCCTGAACAAATTTATTGATATAATGGAAATAATACATAAGCACTTCCTTTGGTCGAGTACTAAATCCAAGAGTAGGCTTCATTTGGTCACTAGGGATCAGGTTTGTTTGTCCAGGATTAGTGGACATGTCTGGATATTAAACATTTGAGAAACTTCAATAAAGCTTTAATGGATAAACAACTTTGGACATGTTTAAAGGATAATAACGAATGTATTGATAATTTCAAGGAAAAATACCAAATTCAAGGTTTCCAAAGAATGCTGGAAAATTATACCCTCCCAACTTCGGCCTCTAATTTTTGGAGAAACTTCTTCAGCTCCGCCCCCATTATCTATTAGGGACACCAATAGGTTCTAGTAAATGGAAGAAATATAAGGTTCTGGGATGATTGGTGGACAAGAGAGGGACCACTATCTGATTCGATGTGGGTTTCCCAATTCAAAGAGAAATGCATTAATCTGATTGGAACCTAGGTTGATGATTATATCAGTGATGGAAGTTGGGTGGACCTCAGAAGATTTGATGCTTCTCTATCTCCTCTGCATTCTTGGTTGAAACTGATCATCATTCCATCTTCTCTATGGAAGATGTGGTCATATGAAATGGTTCTACCTCTGGGCACTTTTTGGTGGAAAAATCTTTCAGAACCATCTCCAGGTCTTTTACCCCTCCCCCCTTTTGGGCTGGAGTTTGGAATAAACTCTTAATTCTTAAAATTAATATCTTCTTCTGGTTACTCATGCAAAACAAGATCTCTACCATTGATAATCTCTGTAAATGTGGGATCCCCATCACTAATAGATGTCGTTAATGTAAAGAAGAAGCTAAAAATGTTGATCATCTTCTCTTACATCATTCCTATGTCAGGGACATTTGGGCCTTCTTTCTCCACCTATGGAATATTAATTAGATCCCCCTTGATTCTATTCAAAACTTCTGGTTCCAATGAAAGTTCCCTTATGGCAACCATGCGATTGGTATTTTGTGGAGCTTATCCCTACATCATATTGCCTGGGTTATTTGAAAGGAAATAAATAATAGGGTTTTATGAGATATGGAGTCCAATGCTCTTGTTGTGGCTATCAGAATAAGGAATCTTATTAAGGAAAACTTTCTTAATTACTGTCCTGGTAGGAAAAATTATCCTCCACTTGAGTCTAACTAGGAGGAGTGGGATACTATCAATAGATGGCAGATATGTTGGAATATTTCTATCCATGTATAAAACTAAACATACCAGAGAGAATGTTTCTTGGCATCTAACCTCTCTGGGGTGGATCAAAATCAATATTGATGGGGCAGCCAGGGGAAATCCTGGGCCGACAGGTAGTGAGGGAGTGGTGAGGAATCATTTGGGTTTGTTGATCTCCATGGTGGCACTCCCTTTGGGCACCCAGACTAACCATTTTGTGGAGGCCAATGCTATCGACATAGGACTACACATGGAAAGCAAGGAAGGGTTCAGATGAGTCTGGCTGGAAAGTGACTAGCTTAATATTGTGAAATGCATTAGGGGTAGTACGGAGCCTAGTTGGGCTATTTCAAACTTTATCAAGGATTTCCTTGAAATGATTGTCGACCTGGAGGATTTCAAGATCTCGCACATTTTCCTGGAAGGAAACAAATTGATGGATCATGTTTCCAACTTGGCTATTGATTACATGGCGGTTAAATGGTGGAGAGGAAGGGAAACTTACCTGAAAACTCTATGTGACCTAGAAATAAATGATGTTGATATCTTTGGTCTTTCTAATGAATTTAATGATGAAAGATTATGATGGGATGGGAGTCATTGGGGTGGTATTTTGAATTATTACCACTTTGAGAAGCTCTAGAACTTTCAACCCACCCTGTTTCTAGTTTTGTTTCCTCCTAGTTTTTCTTCTAGAGTATTGTTGTCTAAATTGTTTGAGCTACAAAATTAGAGGTGAAAACAATTGGTTTGAACCCCTGACCTATGATAAGTGGTAGAAGATTAAAGAGGTTTGGGAGAAAATCTCTAACGGTGGGATGGTGCCCTTTTTGGAGAGACTACATGGTCATTCTACCCTGGTTATTGAAAGCTTTGTCAAAGGATGGAATAAGGGTGTGTTGGATGCTTATTGGTGTGGAGTTTCAAGTTGATGAACCCTTGGTTGCCATTTTTACTGGTCTAGATATGAAAGACAAGAAATTCTATAGAGAGAGGAAGTCGGGTGAGGAGGCCATTGCTACTTTCTTTGATAAGGAAAAGGAATGACAGAGGGTTTCGAAAACGGTGGATGATGGCTACAAAAGAAAAGAGTTGAATTCTCTCTGGGCTGATATGGTGGAATTCATCATAAGGTACATCACCTTTGATGATAGATGTGCCAGTATTTTCTCATATCATTTTACTATCTTAATCCATTTTAGGCATGGTAGAATTATCTCCATCCCCTTCTACTTGGTTTCGTCCTTGGAGACTAGTTTAGTCAAACATGTTGAAAACCAGGATAACCATGTGCTTCATGAAGGGATTATCATGTTAATAATGGAATACGCCAAAGCTCATGAAATGAAACCCTCCCCAAAGGATAAAACCCACATTTCCTCCTCTAAATATGATGTATAGTTTGTTTCTGACACAGAGATAGATGAGGATGAAAGTGATACTGTCATGGATTAGCGTGACATCAAGGATTTCGAGGATCCTAAGTATAGACCGAATAAAGAAGGGGAGCTTATGATGACCCCAGGAACTAACAATAGCAGGAAAACCAATCCTCCAAGGTGGGTGGCAAGTAAGTTCAAATCTAGTAGCAGGAAAATGCAAGACTTGGAGGTCCCCATCAAAAAGAAAACAAAATTAACCAAATCAAGTGGGTCCAAAGACTTGGACTAGAAGATTAGGTTGGACATCCCCATCAATGTGGATAATGAGAAACAGGGGAATGTGAATAAGGAGAATTAAGGCGAGAAAAAGGAGGAGAAGGTGTTGGAAAACTTGTTTTTGGAGGTCACTAGAAGTCAGGAAACCTACTGGAAGTGCGTGAAAAAGGAAATTGGAGCCTTGAAATATGGGATTAAGGGAATTATTGAAACATTCATGGATTCCCCTGGGCCCACTAAAAATGAGAAGATCATGGGTATGATCTAGAAGATATCTCAAGGTGTTGAAACTATGAAGATCTTTCACGAGCACAAAATTGATAAGCTGGAAAAGTATGTGAATGATATCAAGGAAAGCTAGAATAATCTGGTGGAAATCAGTAGGGAGGTGATGAATAATAGTGGTGATGGTTTAGAGAAAATCAATTCCATGATGGTCACCTATAAAACCAGACCCATCGCTAGTGAGCCTCCCTTGGGGGAAAAATAGTAAAAGAATGCTTCAGAGGGTGGTCAGAGTGCTACTGGAGGGAAGACTAGTTCGGGTCCCTGCACTAGGACCAGGAGTTAGAGCCAGGACTAGGGAACCTTCAGATTCATCATAGAGGATTTGGAGAAAATATACAAGAAGATTATTCAAAAGAATACTGAATTGGTGCACTCTCTCAGTTGAGTTCTTTGTCTTGTTCTCTTTTTGGCTCTGTTTGTTTTGTTTTTTGGCTTTCAGTTTGTGTGGGGTGTTTCCTTTATTTCTCTTAGGTTTTATGTCTGGTTGGTTGCTGGCCTTGTTCTGTAAAACTCTAGCTTTCAGGTCCCTGTAAAACCTATTTATCTTTATCAAAAGAAAAATCATCATTCTCAAGTTCTACTTAGTTTTTTCTTCCACAATAGTAATGTTCCAATGTTCTTTTATCTAAATTTTAGATAACATAATGGTAGGCATTAATCTTAGATCACTTTCTGCTATTCATTCTTGTTATTTATTAAGTGGGCTAAGGAGAGAGAATAACATAAACTTAACATAATTATGTAGGATCCACATTGATTTGTCTCAACATGTTTCTCTTTGCCTCCTTAGGTGAGTCATTTTTCCTTTGTCTTGCTAGTGGTGTAGGTGGGGATTGCATTTACTAGACTAGATAAAAAAATTTATTGCCTTACATTAACCATTTTGTTTCATCAAATTGATGTCAATTCTTAGAAATATAAAGATTAGTATATTTCTACAATGATGCAACTAGTGGCTTTTACTCAAATTCAAATGACTATGAATTCTGAAGTGATGGTTTATAATTGAAACTCAAACATCATGTTGCTTCTACATTAGGTTTTCTTGATTTGGCTATTTTTTTATTGTTTGGTATTATAATTGTGTTTGCATATATTTGCACTTACTTTTACTAATAGTTTTTCTTGTTGTTAGACATTATTTACAAGTGTTTAAAACCTTACTTGACTTTGGAGTGTGATTGCATGTCATCAACCTTTTTGTATATAGGTTGTCAATTATAATTAGCTTTAAATACAACCAATTTCATAGAAAAGTTATAAATTCTTAAAGAATTAATGAAAGATAGCATAAAAAATAAAAGATAAAAAGGAATACATTATGACACTCACACACATTTATATATTGATAAAATAAATTTTATTAAAAACTTCAAACACACTTCATTTGACTTTAATAATAATTATTTAATTTTTTAAACAATATTAGTAATTGTATTTCTTAGTGAAAGGTAGAATAGAAAACTAAAACATGAGAAGAATACATTCTTACATATATACATTGATGAGATTCCTAGAAGCTCCTTGTGTAGATTGAAGAGTTGGATGCAATAATGGAAAGAGCCAAGGCTTAGGTAGAGGGTGCGGGTAGGAGGGTTTTGCGTCTGAGGAAGCCGAGAGCGTGTACTAGGTCTGGTGGTGAAGCGAGTTCTTCAAAGACATGTTAATGTCATATGGAGTCTATAGTTGTTTTGACCTCCAATGAGTTCTATTGATTGTGTCTTTATTTGTTTTTCTAGTAAAACTGTTATGACCATTATACTATTTGGTCCGGGGGTAGATTTTGGCATGAATTTTGTAAGTTTTTTATGTAGAACATGTCATTTATGGGTTAGTTGGATTAAGGGGATGTATCTCATAGATAGTCATGGTTGTTTTAGAAATATGAAATTTGGACTTTAGACTTTTGTATATCTCCTTGAATATTAATAAAAATAATTTTATTACCAAACAAAAAAAAATAATTTATTAATCTTAAAATTCAATTTACAAATAACTACTTCTTAAATATACGGTATTCAACATTAAAAATTTATAATACTTGAGATCTTTTAAATTATTTTTAAAAATTAAAAATAAATTAAATATTTTAACTATTTTTAATAATTGATTTATTAAAAGTTGTTATTAACCTTAAAATTTAATTAATGAATGTACAACTTTCAACATTAAATATTTATAATACTAACGCAATGTTTATTAATTTATTTTTAAAACTTAAAAAGAAATTTAAAACTATAACTACTTTTAATAACTGATTTATTAAAAAAAGTTATTAACCTTAAAATTCAATTTATTTGTAATTATTTTTTAAATATACAATTTTCAACATTAAAAATTTATAATACTAACTCAAACTCTATTAATACATTGTAAACTTAAGAGATTTATTTATTTATTTATTTTTCTTTCCAAATAATAAGAATATTACTTTATTATTCTTTTATTGAATAATGTATTAAAAAATAAATAATGTTACAAAGATAAAGGGTAGCAAAAAGATTTGATCCAAAATTAGAACTTCAATACATCGTAACCACATGGTTGAGAGTAGTAGTTGTAGATGAACTTAGCAACCTAAACTAAAAATTAGTTACATAAAATCTTGTCAAAAAATTGAGACTATAACTTTATTGCATCATTATATAAAATTCTTTCAAACTAACAACATCATTGGCAGGAACTTGACACATTGCGTCTCTTATTTTTATTATTGTATTATTTTTTTTAATTTAGTTTAATTAAAATAATGTAAGTAATAATTAAATATAATTAATTTAGTTTATAAGTAAGAAGTTGAGTAAGAAATTGATTAATTAAAATGTTTGTTTCAGAAATTAAGTGTAAAATATAAGTGTCTAATTTTAAAATTGGTGAAGGAATATAGATGTTTAAGATGTGTATAATTGATCGATAATGTCTAGAAAATTATGATCTTAATATGTCCTAAATATTTATGTAAATCTAAAAATTTATGTAGGTGGATTCTAGGTGGCTCAAAGTTAATCGCGAGTAGCATGGAATCATTCGATGCCTAATATAGTATATAGTAAATTTCCACAACCTAGTTATGTATAATCTCTAAAGTCTAATGACATGTCAATATTAAAAAATAACTTAGAAAATCTACCAAATTAAAAGTGTTGAGTTCTCCTCAATCAACCCCCGTATTGAATTGGCTTGGTGGCCTTGGACTAATGATAAAAAATAACAAACAAAAGCATGCAATGACCTATGTGTTAATTCTAAATACAAATAAAATTAATTATATTAAAATATAAATCTATACATGAATCATTTTATAACTAATCAATGTTACATAAGAGTTCCTCTATATCTTTTTTGTAGCTCCTATATTAAAATCTTGGCATTTGTATGTATTGTAAATGTAAAAACCATGATTTGTAAATACTTTACTACATATATCAATTTAATTATTAAACAATATTTTTTTGAGAAAGGTTATAGCTTCCAATTTTACTTTTCTTGACATTGTTGTAAATGTAAGGCCTTGTCTTCTATTTTTACCAATATTGATTATGGCACTATGTGAGTTGTGTATAGTGAGAATAACAAGAGATACAACTTATTAGATTGATTATAATTAATCCTTAAACAGTTCCACTCAAAACCTCTAAATTGATCATTTCCACAAAAAAAAATGCATTACAAAAATTAACCACATTACATTATAAAATTAATAAAATGTCTAATGATAATCAAGGGGCCAAGAAAGAGACAAATTATATTATTTTAATAAAATGTCTAATGATAATCAAGGGGCCAGGAATGAGACAAATTATATTATTTTAATAAATTGTCTAATTATAATCAAGGGGCTAGGATGTAAAGATTAGAAAGAGCAGAGAAAACAATAACAGAAATAGAAAAACAATAAGAAGAGACAACACACGATTTATCATGGTTCGGCAAATCTGCCTACATCCACACTCAAAGCAACTTCTATTAATCAACTCTCAATACCAATACATACATGACTGCACTCAGTCATTTATACAATCACATTCAGATGTGAAATGAATAGTTTGGGGAAGTCGAATGGTCATGTGACCATTGGGCTTCACATCCCAACAATCTCCCCCATGAAGGCCAACTGGCACAGCCAATGCACCAGCATCCCTACTTCCATTTTTGAAATTCACATTAAAACCAACCTGCTAGATTTTAGCTTCACAAACTCTTGTTCACGTATGCTTCGAATTAGCCTTTTCCAAATCAAAACAGAGTTAAAAACTCTATTAGGCACAAACTCACCCATTATGCCAAAAACTGAAACACCACTTTGTCCCAGTTTAAAATACATTTCTTCATCACCATCACCTAAACTCCCCCATAACAGAATATCTACCGATTCACAATTACTGGATTCTAATATCCAAAAATAAAACTCAGACCTTACAAGGAACAAAACAATGGCATTATTTTCATCATCAAACAACTCCATCAGATTGTTATCACGAGTTCGAGTTCTCTCACCCTCAGGTTGTTCATTATCGACATTGGCACTATCATCCACATCCATCCAATCAAGTTGGTGAATGTCAATGCATTCTGGTTGAGATAAAACATCTCCTCCTCCATTAGAATAAGCATTAACAGATTCAATAACATTTTCATTCACTCCATGTGACGCCTGAAACCACTTGGAGTGATGCCCATTGTCCTGTACTCCTATCAATGGTCGCTTTCGCTTCAAACTAGAAAACTGACTTTTATCATTTACTATGTCATCTAAATCCATAGGCTCATAGGCTTCTATGAAATTATCTGCACAAAGGTTGTCATCATTATGGGAGTGCCTCTTTATTTTCGCCAAGGCCATGCCATCCACAGAGCTCTCCGAAGCCAAATTTCTCCCAGGCCTCCTTGCCCTGCTACCTCACTCCAATCTACACCCTCCTCATCCTGGGAGTCAACTGCAGATTCAGCTTGGGTCTCCAATGGCATACACTCTTCCTCCCGCAATATCTTGAGTTCATCCTCTTCAACAACAACCACTTTTTCAACATCTTTCAGCTTAGAAATTCCAGCGTCTATACAAGGACTATCATGGCGTTCAACCTTTACCACACGAATGCCAACAACTTCCCGGCCATTAACGGTTTGGCCAATAAGTGCCAAGGCTGGCTCAAGGGGAGAGCAAATAAGAATCCCAACATCCTTTTCTTTTGCTGGATTCTCCTCTTCAACTGAGTCCCCTTCTTTCTTCCAGCCATCCCACCAATGTATCTGGCATTTGAAGCATAGAAAACAATAACAGAAACAAAAAAACAATAAGAAGAGACAACACACGATTTATCGTGGTTCGGCAAATCTGCCTAAATCCACACTCAAAGCAGGGGATAACTTCTATTAATCAACTCTCAATACCAATACATACATGACTGCACTCAGTCATTTATACAATCACATTCAGATGTGAAATGAATAGTTTGGGGAAGTCGAATGGTCATGTGACCGTTGGGCTTCACATCCCAACACAGAAAAGAGAAAAATCTAGCTATGAGGGAGAGAAAGGTGTGTAAGTTGAATAGAGAAAAATGCAAAAAAATTTTAAGAAAAGAATAAGTAGCCTTCTAGAAGACACAATGTCATATTCAGAGGGATTAGGAATCATTGATAGATTTAAAATCTGGATTAAAAAAAAACAAAAAAAACAAGAATGCGTGAAGACTTTTGTTTAACCATGCGTTGGAAAGTGAAGAGTTTTTAAATGAAAAGATAAAGAAAATGGAGAGGGGCATATAGTTTTTGGAAGACCAAAAGTTTAAGAGAATTAAGCAAAAGTTTAAGCGAATTAAGCAAATTAAGCACAACAGAAGCAAGAGGGACGCAGATCTGATGAGAGAAAGACCACGCTGAAAAAAGGAAAGATTGACTGCGTTTAAGGAATTGCAGAGAAAATGAAACAAAAGACATTTTAAATTGTACAGATTGAACTATTGTCGTGTAGAAAAACAATGAAATAAAAGAATCGGATTTAGGGAGTGGTAAAATGAATTGTAGATAGTAGAGAATGAGAACATTAGAAATAGATGTTTCATATGTTCAAGAATTTAAGGTGCAGGGATTGAATCGAATGCTACAGGCAAGGTAGCAAGGAGCATAACAGTTCTAAAATGAAGTTTGCAAAAGAGAGGACTAGCGTGAATGGAGGGATAGAAAGAGAGTGCTAGGAAACAGAGGATTGAAGTGTCAAGATAAGAAATAAAGTGTGCAACATTATAAAAATCAGGAAAAGATAAAATTACATAGAGGATAAAGCGAGTGTACAGACATGAATATAGAGGATAAATGCTAAGGAAAGCATTTAATGAAGAAGTGGCTGCAAAGAAGTTCAAGTGGGGGAATATTAGTTTGTAAAAGAGAATTGTTTTGGAAACAAAGATAGGATATATAAAAAGAGTTATTTGTGTATGTAATTTGAATATACAGATTTATTAGTTTTGTTATTTTAATATTGTTCATTTTTGAAGTTAGTAAAATTAATGAGTTTTATTTTTGATATGTGGTTGTGTGAATGAGGTTTGATTTCGTCCAACATCATAGAGCCAGTAAAGTGAATTCAAAATTTGGAACTTAAATAAACTCTCATTGAAACCAAAATATTATTTAAAAAATATGTTATTAACAGACTTTGTCTTAAATCTAAAATTATAGAACTCTTCCTTTGAAGCTTTCAAATTACTTATAATTTGTTATTGAAGAAATGTATTATGATTTTTTTTCAATAAATCTTTGAATTCTTCCAATTTTTAAATAAATAACATGAAAATGATTATTTCTTTGAAAACATTTGATTTCTTCCAATCATCTAAATAAATAACAAACAAAAAAAAAAATTCCACTAAAACATACAAACCTTAAAAAATTCCTCTAAAAGAAAACTTTAAATTTTTAAAAATGAGGAAAAATGTTTTGCAGACCTTTAAGTGCTTTCCATCTTGATAGCTACCATAGTTTAGTAACTCCAATTGCAACTCGAAAGACTTCCTGTTACGTCAACATATAAAATTCCTAATAATAAAATTTTATTAACTTTACCAAAATATGTGATCAGACAACTTCTTCTCTTCCAATAAATTTAATTAACTTTACCACAATATTTTTAGTCATGGTTATGTAATTTCCTCTTCCAACATGTAAATTGCAGTATGAATTATATTAATAATTTTATTTTTTTTTACATGTGTCTGGTTCAAACAAAACTGAAGGGAAAGAACCAACAAGAAAACACTTCAGTATTGCTCAAGATAATATAAGCCTATCTACCCATTACAAAAAGCCCAAGGTCCCAAAAAAACCTTCCCAATTACATAACCAGCCTCATTAGATATAAAGGAAGCGGCTAGAAGAGGTATACAGAAGAGAATTTGTGAGAATGAAACATCAATCACAAGTGCACCAATCCCAGAAGAATCAAAACTGGATCACCACTATCTAAGAAGAACAAGTCTCCAACCCATTGATTAGAACCAACAACTAGAAGAGAACCTATGATATGTGAATCTGCCAAAACAAATATTCTAAGCAAACATAGAATAATCCAAATAAGGAGAAGGGAAGGATGTTGAAGACCCTGAGGAACCAGAATAAGACCAAGCCATAGAGTAGCCCACATCAACAACCAAAAAAATAGCAGAAGGATGAGAGACCATCTGAAATACCAGTCCATCTGCATTTTCCAATTTCTCAAGGACAACCACCATCCACCAATTTTAACAAATCCTCTCCAAATAAAAGAAAGCATCTTTCCTAGTGAATAACAATACCAAAGAAGCAATGAATAAAAGAAGACCATTGGCCAACCATAGATATATAAAAAAACAACCGGGGGATTAAAATGGAAACAACCAACCCCAAGCCACAAAATCTCATCGAAAGAATGATAACCAACCCCATATCATAATAAGCAAGTAGCGCGCAAGAGGAGTAAGCAAACCATAATGACAAGAAGAAATCAAAAGGCAGAAGGAAGGCAATCAACCAATGATGAGGTGAAATAATTATTTAGAAACTCATCCACCACTCATTACCAAAGCACCAAATGAAGATACTTCCAACACATCAACACATAACTTGTAAATGACCGAAAATCTAAAAGCGAAGCCGAGAAATTATACTGAAACCATCCAACTCATAAACATGATTACCAATCACACCACCAAACTGCAAAAACAGTCATAATAACAATATGCTCCCAAACCACCCACTAGCCTGTAATTATCTTAAATAATCAATTTATGCCTAGATAGAACCATAGTCATCTGAATAGAGAACAAGTTAATATTCCCAATCAAAGAATGGTTCGAGCCAATATTGTCATGCATCCACCATAATCACATAAACACCCAAAACAGGGCCAAATTCATTCCAACTTATCAAATATTGATACACCAAGCACAAAGAAAATGCAAAATATGAAGGACACGGGTCAAACAAGAGTAGCCACCACATCCTCCATGCTCCATGAGGAGATACTTACTGAATATACTAACAACAAAGATGTTGCCATAAGGCAAGACAACACGCTCCCTACTAACATATGCGAACGAAAAACCACACCCAACAAGGAGTATGAGGAAGGCTACAAAGAAAGACCCAACCCCCTTTAAGAAAGAATACTAATGCAAGAGGCTGGAATGTCCAAAGGAATAACCTCTAAGAACTCAGCACCCTTAGCAACAACCCTTTTGGCCAAAAAATCTGCATTAACATTAATCTCCCTATAATAATGAGATATATTAAAGGTAGAAAAACACTTCAATTGCGTAAGAATACACTCTAACAAGTACTGTAGATGCCAAGAGATACATTTCTTAGTGGAGACTGCTTGATAAACAAACATTGAGCCCCCTTCAACAACAATGTCTTTAATGTCCAAAGAGATGGAAAGATCAAGACCAAAAGATAATGCCTAAAATTCTGCAACATTATTAGAGCCTACACCAATATATTTTCCCACAGCTTTAATAATCTTGGAAGTATGATAAAAAATGACCACTCCAATTCTAGTTTTCCTTGGATTACCCTTAGAAGCCCCATCATAATTTAACTTGAAGGAGAATTGGGGGGGAGGCCTCCATTTGGTCATCTTACATTTGACAAGAAAAGATAATCCAGCTATTAAAGCCCCATGAGAAGCCATAACACGAAGTGAGCACCACTTCTAGGTTACCCAATTATCCTAGTGAGAAAAATACCTTAGATGATCCAGATTTTTATAGATATAAGAAAGAACCACCTCAGAAAAGGAGGATAGGATCTTGTCAAGAACTTCTTCAAGTGAAGCTGATTTATGTTTAAAAATCTTAGAGTTCCTTTCCTGCCAGATGCTCCAAAGAACAATAGAAGGTGCCACTATCCAAAGAGATGAATAAAAAGAGGATGGGTACAACAAGGTCCAAGCCATAAAATGCAACAATAAATTAGGAATAATAGCAAAAGACCAGCCAAGCATTCCAAACAACCAATACCAACAATCCAGAGCAAAAGGACAAAGCAAAAAACCATGATCCATGGTTTCCATACAATATCCATAAAAAGCACAAGGGGAAACCACAGTAATCCCAAGCCTATCCAATCTCATCCCAATGAGAACTCTATCCTAAGCTGCCAACCAAGAAAAAGACTCGGCTTTAGGAAGGCAATCCGAGTGCCAAAAAATATTAGTAGGCCAAGAAGAGGAGTATGATGAAGTCTTAGACAAAGATTTATACCCCTCCTTTACTGAATAAGAGCCTGAGGCACTCTTAGTCCAAACCAAACTATCCTCTTTATCTTGAAACACAAGCAATATTTTCTGGATCTCTACCTCAAAAGCAACTCTAATATCATTATCAATGGGCAGAGAAGGAATATCCTTCCATCTAGCTAGTAAATAAGTACTTGAAGAATCAATATCAACATAATCTGCAACAAAAACTCCCCAAAGATCCAAAAGGATATCAAACAAAGGAGACCAGTCCCGAATGGATGAAAATGCAGGATGCCCATTCCAAACTTCATCCTAAAACTGGGCCTTTTCCCCATTATGTACAACCTAATAAAAATGCGGTAAAATAATTGGTCTATAAGAAACTAGAAAGTTCTAAAATGTAGATCCCTTTAGAAGAGATGAGGCTATGGTTCTCTAGGGGCTTCCCTTGAGTACTTAGCAAGCATAGTGGAAGCCCATTTACTCAAAGGGTCCGCGTATAGTTTCCACACTAGTTTAGCACCCAAGGCTTTATTCTGAGCTACTAAATCTTGGATACCCACTCCTCCTAGTTCTTTAGGATGGAAAACTTTATCCAATGCTAGAAGAGGAAGCTTCTTCTTGCCCCCAACATTATCATTCCAAAGAAAGGACCTTAAGGATACCTTAAGATCCTGGACAACTTTAGGTGGAGTCTTCAAAATAGACATCAAATATGTAGGGATGACATTAATAACAAATTTAATTAAAAGAATCTTACCAGCCAACGTGAGCCATTTATGATTCCAGGAAGAAATTTTGGACGAAATCGCATGAACCACTTTATCCCAAAAGGAGGCCTTGTCTGAGCCAAGAAGAAAAGGAATGCCTAGATACTTGCAAGGAAAGGCCCTCACTTGGAAGCCCCCAAAACTGAGTGAGTCTATTTATAACCAGGGGCGATACATTCAAAAAGAAAACCTTAGACTTCAACTCATTAACTTTCTCACCAAAAAAAGAAGAGTATTCAGAAATAATTTTCTTTATAATTCAAGCTTCTTTCAAGGAGGCAGAACCAAACAAAAGGGTATCACCCACAAAAAGGCAGTGGGATTGTGAAGAAGGATACCCGTCAATTTTGATGCCATACAATAGGTCAGATGTTGTAGCATAAAAAATGGCCCTACTTAAAGCCTCTACCAAAAGTATAAACAAAAAAGGAGAGAGAGGATCTCCTTGCCTAACCCCCTGAGAGGAATTAAAAAACCCCGAAGGAGAGCCATTAATCAAGACTGAGAAATGAGTAGAAGATATGCAAGAGAACACCCATTTAACCCAACACTGTGCAAACCGGAAGCAATTCAAGACAACAACAAGGGATTGCTAGTTAACACGATCATAAATTTTAAGCATGTCTAGTTTAAGGATCATATCCGAAGTCTTTTCACATGAAATGGAGTGTAGAATCTCATGAGCTACAATCACACCTTCTGATGTTTACCTGCTAGGCACAAAGCCACCTTACTCCGTGGAAACTATCTTGGGAAGGAGCCTAGCCAGCCTAATTGAAATTGCCTTGGTAAAATTTTTATATAAAGTAGTACAAAGGGCAATAGGGCAAAAATCAAAAAAGGAGCTAGGATTATCCACTTTCAGAATAATGGCAATAAGGGTAGTATTAAGTTCTTTCAAGATCATTCTATTCCTCCTAGACTCTTCCAAGGCTAGAAGGACATCCTTCCCCACAAAATCCAAACACTTTTGAAAGAATAAAGTCATAAAACCATTCGGACCCGTAGCCTTTTCCGGGTGCATTGAAAAGACTACCCCTCTTAGCTCCTCCAAAGAGAAGGGAGCCATAAGAATCTTATTATCCTCTTGACTCACTAGGGGGGGACCGAATTAACAAAAATTTTATCTAAGGACATGGGCTTAGACAAAAGAAGAGATTTAAAAAACCTAACGGCTTCAGAGGCAATATCATCCTCATCTAGCAAACTCTTCCCATTAGATTCAATAATACATGAAATTCTATTGCGTTGCCTTCTAAGCTTAGTAGAAGAATGGAATAATTTGGTGTTTATATCGCCCTCTGATAATCAAAGATCCCTAGATTCCTTCCTCCAATAAGATTCTTCCCTTGCCAAGGCCTCTTCTAGTTGAGTGTTCAAAAATTTAAGCCTATCAAAGGTCACAAAGGACATACCCGAACTGAGAATAATCTTATTAATCTGTTCTATTTCTTCCTGTATCCTAACCTTTTCCCAAAAAATATTCTTGAAGTGTAAAGAATTCCAAATTCTAATCTTATTTTTAAAATAAGCCAATTTCTTAACAATCTGATACATCCTTGACCCATAAATATGTCGAGAAGACATCCACCATTGTTTTAACAAAGGCAAAATAGATTGATCCCTAAACCACATTGGTTCAAACTTGAAAGGAAGTTTCCTAGGAGTCCTATCCTCAAGTAGAGGAAACATTATAGGAAAATGATCTGACCTAGTGAAAGGGAGAAGTGAGGAAACAAAATCCTAACCAGAATTAAACCAATTTTTAGATACCAAAAACCGATCCAGTCTTTCAGCAATTTGACAAAAATCTCTTCGCATATTGGTCTATGTGAAAGGACCATTGAGAGGTTTGCAATCAACTAAGTTCAAGTTACTGATAAAGTGACAAAAATCTGAAATAATATGCTTATTAGGAATGATCCCCCCAGCCTTCTCATCTAGACAAGAAATAGAATTAAAATCACCCCCAAAAATCAAGAAGGCATCCAACAAAGGAGAAGCCACCAAGGCTAAGTTATCCTAGAGTTTCCTTTTTTCCATCACTCCAATAGGACCATAGACATTAAAAAGCCAAAATTTAGGCACTAGAAAGCTTGATTTATACTCACAGTGGTTCTCTTTATTCTTTGGCATTAAATATATCGTGGAGTGGATACTCACAGCGGTACTCGTTTTAACAAAATTTAGGCACTAGAAAGCTTGATTTATCAGTCGCACTAACTAATGCTCCATTTTAATGACAACTCATAATAGTCGCATATTTGATAAAGGTGGTTTTAACTTTTTTCCTAATGACCTGAAGACTATTACACGATGAGCTGAACCTGTTTTCAAGTCCACTTAAAACAAAGCCTATCGGCTAATTACAAACATCTTGCAGACATAATTTGACTTAAAAACTTATTGTTTAAATTTTTGAACAATACTTTTCTGTGTTTCTTAATTCTTAAGAACAAATAAACACTATAATATAATTTATTATATGTTGAATTCATCACTTCGATTATAATTTGGTTTTAAAATAAGAAATGAAGCAGCGAACGACCATTTAATATGGGTATGCATATTGTAGCTCTTCTTCCATATTATTACTTTTTGTTTGTAGGGGCATCCAAGAAGACATTATCTTCCAAAGATGAGAAAACAAAAGAGGAATAAAATACATTGCGTAATTTCATGATACAAGATAACTACAAATTTTATCGGTGCATTACTCAGTTTCAATCATTATATAATTAACTCTTACTTATTATTATAGAGGGATTTTCAATCGAACCTTCCAGCAGTAATATACATTGCGTAATTTCATGGCACTATGCTTGTCATAGTCCTTTCTTGCCACAGATATCAGACTGTAAACAATTATTGTTATATTTCAGTTTTAGTGAGATGAAGTTTTGCAGAGGAACATGTCCTTGTTTGTAAGAAACTCCACTCTTCATTGTCAATTTTTTTGGTGTTGTCAAATCAATGAATGGTAGTTGTTTTCTCCAGCCATCACAGATGCCAACAATTACTGTTAAATTTTTTTTTTCTTGAGCTGATATTTGCAGAGGAAAATGCAATTATTTAAGGGTAAAGAACTGCAATCTTCATTGTGATTTTTTAATGCATGCATAGCACTTGATTGGTAGAAGTAGAAGTTTTAGATAACTTCTTTTTTTTCCCTCCCTTTTCCAATTGAATTTGATGATCTAAAATTATCTTAATAAAAGAGTATTTAAAACCAGATTCAGAATACTTAGCTTTTTCAGTTTTATAATAGTTGATATCTCTTCCAAATACTAAGCTTAGCAGTGACAAAATGAAAAAATTCAATACTATAACTGCATTTAAAAATAATAGTTGTGGTTTGCTTAGGTTTTTGAATGTTAAATATTTTTAAATTTGGTTAAAAACATTTTTAGGTATTCTCTATTTAAATGTTTTTCAGATATAATTATAAATAAAAAATAAATGTACCATATGAAACTTTAAAGAATAATAAAAATAAAAGAAAGCTTAGATAAGAAAGTAATTTTCAATCTTAATTTTCAATTTAGAAATCTGAAAAAAAAATAGAAAGATTAAAAAAAAATTACAGAGTAACTCTTCTATCTTAATACAATCTTAATTTTTAATTTAGAAAGATGAATTTTTTTTCTCTGTTTCTAAATAATAAACTTAAAAACACATATATGGTCCTATTGAACTAAATAACTAGAAGCTCTATTGAAAAAAACAATAAACTAAAATAATGTAAAAAAATGATGGAAATATCTTAGTGCATACTATCAAACTATAGTACTCATAAATTAACCTCATTTCCATGTTATATGACTAAGTATGAACAAATGGTGTAAGCTCTCAAACAAGTAACACAAAGCTATAAAGAAGAAACATGTAAAAAAATACCCACATGGGATGAGGGAGAACAAACCTTTCAAAAATTATTTGTTGGAGTAAAATGAGAAAATATGTAGACATAAGAGAAATTATCAATATCTATAATAGAAATTATCTCCTAGGTCTAATATATATGGAACAAGTTATAACCCTAAGCCTAATACTAATCCAATGGTTGACAAATTAAAACCATAACCCTAGCACTAAAACAATTAAACATTAAACATAATATAACCATAACCCTAAACCTAATCGAACCATAACTCAAACTCCAAACTAAATTGAACCCTAACCCTAAACCAAATTGAACATTAAATTAAATTGAACTCTAACCCTAACACTAAACTAAATCAAATATTTACTATACATTCAAAAGTGTCATAAACCAAATTGAATACAAATTGTAAGCCAAACTAAATTTAAATCATAAACCAAATCAAACCCTAAGTATAGCACTAAATCGAATTGAACCCTATCCCTAAATGAAATTGAACCCTAATCCTAACCCTAAATTTTTTTTTACCCTAACACTAAAACTAAATCAAATTAAACCCTAAAGATAAAAGTAATCAATATTAAACCAAATTGAACCCTAACTCTAGCCCTAACCCTAACCTTAGACCAAATTGAACCCTAACCCTATACCAAATTGAAGCCTAAACATGACACTAAACCAAATTGAACCTTAACTCTAATCCTAACTCATATAAAATTAAATCCTAACATAGAACTAGTTTGAGCCATAATCCTATACCAAATTCATCCCTAACCCTAATACTAGAAACACTAAACCTATACCAAATTGAACCCTAAATATAATACTATTAAACCAAATTGAACTTTAATCCTAACCCTAACACTAACCCTAACTCAAGTCAATTTGAGCTCTAACACAAAACTAATTTGAACCTAAACCATATACCAAATTGATTCCTAACCCTATCACTGGGAACCTTAACCATATAGAAAATTGAACGTGCTAAACATAACACTAAACCAAATTAAACCTTAACTCTCACCCTAATCAAATTGAGCCCTAACACAAAACCAATTTGAATCTTAACCCTATACCAAATTGATCCCTAATGCTAATACTAGAAACCAATTTTAATACTAGATCAAATTGAGTCCCATAAATCAAATTGAACCCAACTATTGAACCACAATGAATAATATCTCTTACCACTTAAATTGTAACCCTAATAGTGAATCAAATTGTATCAAAATGCTAATTCTAATTTATTTGTAACCTTAACCTTGAAAGAAATTGAACCCTAACCCTATACCAAATTGAGCTCCACCCCTAACACTAAAATAAAGTACATTGTAATTATAAGTCAAATTAAACACTAAACCTAAACTAAACTAAACCCAAATCATAAACTAAATTAAACCCATATCCTAAACCAAATCAAATTCTAATATTAATAGTCAATCAAATCTAACCTTACCCTTAATTGTAATTATGCTTACCCTAACCCTAACTTTAGATATAAACCTTAAACATAGTTGGAACCCTAACAAATATTAATCCTTACCATAAACTTAACCCTAACACTAACACCTAACCCTAACAATAATCATTACTATTATCCTAACCATAATCCTAAACCTAAACCAAATCCTAACCTTTATCTTATAACCTAATTGTAACCTTAACCTTGAATGAAATTGAACCACAACACTAACTATAACAAAATTGAACCCTAACCCTATACCAAATTGAGTTCTACCCCTAACACTAAAATAAAATACATTGTAATCTTGAATCAAATTAAAAAACTAACCCAAATCATAAACTAAATTAAACTTAAATCCTAAACTAAATCAAACTCTTACTTTAATGTTATCCCAAACCCTAATTTTAACCTTAACCCTTACCCTAACAATGATGTAAACCTTAACCCTGACCCTAATGATAACGATAATAGAGAAATATTATCCTACAATACTAACCCTAATTTTAGCCTAACCTTAAAACCATAACCTAATGTTAACCCTAACCCTAATCGTCCTTCAACCATACTGATAATTAAACTATAACTTGAACCATATTTGAACCCCAACAATAACCAAAAAAAATATAATATAATAGTAACCTTAATTGTAATATAACATTAACCCTAATTCTAATTTAACATTAATTGTGTGTGAACCATAATGCTAATTAAACTATACATTGAAGGATATTTGAACACTTACCGTAACCTTAAAATTTATCCTACGATAGTAACATTAATCATAATATAATATTAATTCTAATCTTAATTTAACCTTACCCTTACCTAAGCATTATCCTATAATACTAACCCCAATTGTAGTGCAACCTTAAACCTAAACATAATATTACCTTAATCTAACCCTAAAATTAAGTCTAACCTAGTCTTAACACGAACCTTAACCCTAAACCCTAACCCTAACAATAATCCTAAGCCTTAATCTTGAAACCTAACCCTAACCCTAACCCTAACCCTTACCCTAACCCTAACCCTTAACATTAATCCTAGCCCTATCATATAAACCCTAACCCTAGACATAATCCTAACTATAATTCTAAATCCTTAACCTAACCATAATCTTAACCCTATCCCTAACGCCAACTATGATGTAAATAATAATTGTAACCATAATTATAACTATAATTGTAAACCCTAATCCTAATCATAATCCTATTGCTAACACTAATACTAACCCTTACTTAGCCATAATACTAAACCATAACCTCAACAATAATCCTTAACCATAACCCAAAAACCTAACCCTAACCATAACCTAAAACCTATCCCTAACCCTAAACATGACCATAAACATGAGCATAGCCCAAACCCTAACTCTAACCCTAACCATGATGTAAACATTTATAATAATCATAATCCCAACCCTAAATATTAACCCAAACTATAACCATAAGCCTAAATCTTAAGCCTAACCATAACCTTAACCCTAACTATAACTATAACCCTAAACATGATGTAAATTCAAACCCTAACCATCAGCCTAACCCTAACAATGATCAAAACCCTAACCCTTAACCCTAACCCTTCACATAATCATAACCATAACCATAAATCCTAAACCTAACCACAATCCTAACCCTACCCCCAATTATAATGCAAACCCTAACTATAGTTCTATAATTATGGTTACACTAATAATAAACCCTAACCTTAACCATAAACTTAACCCTAACAGTATACCCTAACCATAACCCTAACCATAATCCTAAACCTAAAGAAAACCCTAAACATTATAATAACCCTAACCCTAACAATGATGTCAACCTTAACCCTAACCATAATACTAACCTTAACCCTAACCCTACATTAAATAATCATACATCTAATCATAATCCTAACCCTACCCCAGTTATAATTATAATGCTACCCCTAACCCTAAACTTAACCCTAACACTAAACCATAACCTATTTATCTATAATCTCTAAAGTCTAATGGTATGTCAATATTAAAAAATAACTTAGAAAAGCTACCAAATTGCAAGTGTCCAGTTCTCCTCAATCAACCCCCATATTCAATTGACTTGGTGGCCTTGGACTATTGATAAAAAATAACAAACAAAAGAATGCAATGGCCTATGTGTTAATTCTAAATACAAACAAGATTAATTATATTAAAATACAAATCTATACATGTATCATTTTATTACTAATCAAAGTTACATAAGAGTGCCTCTATATGTTTTTTGTAGGTCCTATTTTAAATCTTGGCATTTGTATGTATTGTAACACAATGTTGTCAATGTAAAAACCATCATTTGTAGACATTTTACTACATATATCAATTTAATGATTAAAAAACATTTTTTTGAGAAAAGTTATAGCTTCAATTTTTACTTTTCTTGACATTGTTGTAAATGTAAGGTCTTGTCTTCTGTTTTTACCAATATTGATTGTGGTGTTATGTGAGTTGTGCATAGTAAGAATAACAAGAGATAAAACATATTAGATTGATTCTAATTAATCCTTAAACAATTCCACTCAAAACCTCTTGATTGGTAATTTCTTCTCAAAAAAAAAGGCATTATAAGAATTAACCCACATTACATTATAAAATTAATAAAATGGCTAACAAATCCAAAAATATTAATAATAAAAAATTGGCCAATATATTTAATACTCACAATTAAAAAATAAAAGAAATTATCTAAAAACTAGAAACAAATCATAAAAAAAGTAGCACAATTTCTACCCTATAAATGGGTCTTCCACTTTATATAGACTATAATAATTTTTTCAACCAAAACCACATATGCAAACAGATCTCTTTTTTTTTTCTTTTTGTGGAAACATGGTTTATACAACTCACTTTCTGATTTCCAAAAAAAATTCCTTGGACAAATAAATATAGATTGTAGAAATTTAATAATTTCAATTTTAATATTTACATTAAAAACAAATTATTGGAAGTAAATTTGCAATGGCTTATAATCTTTATGCTGGAGGATGGGGGGAAGAGACCAAAATATCCTACATAAATTCAAAATTCTCATAGCTTTACAGTCCTATAATAATAAAGGGGCCAGGAAAGAGACAAATTATATTATTTTGTTGCAGCTAGCTATGAGGGAGAGAAAGGTGCGTAAATTGAATAGGGAAATATGTAATTTTTTTTAAGAAAAAAGTAAGTAGCCTTCTAGAAGACACAATGTCATATTCAGAGGGATTAGGAATTATAAGAAAACAAGAAAACTAAATTTTCCACTAAAACATACAAACCTTAAAAAATTCCTCCAAGTTTAATATGAATAACAAGAATGAAAGAAAACTTTCAATTTTAAAATATGAGGGAAAACGTTTTGCAGACCTTTAAATGTTTTCCATGTTGACAGCTACACTGAAATGAATCACATGTTTAAAAATTCAATATGATCTTGATGTGAGGTAATATGTGTGTAAGGTTGTTACGACGATGGTTTTGGGGTTTAATCTTTGTCTGTCGAAGGTTATGTTATTGTAGAATGATAAATGTGTTTACTGTTTGCATCTCTACAGACCTTTCTTTCTGTTACATGTTGGCTGTGGTTAATGACAGTTATGATTAAAAAAAAAAAATCGTGTCTTCAAAAAGACCGTGTCCTATATAATGCAGAGATTTGAAGTTTGATATGTGTGAGGTTAAAAATTGAAGGTATCCTTTGACTGCCATCTGTTGTTCTTAAAGGCACACCATATCTTTAAGAAATCTTGTTTAGCTACAAGATGTTTATGAATATACAGTTTTGAGTAATCATATGAAAAAGTTTAATCAATGAGCATTACTATAATACATTATTGGTGTACCCTTCATAAGTTCAATTCTATTGTATGTGTGAGAAACTGAGCTCTCCATATGATAGGATTGTGTATGTTTATTATACACTCAATAATGTATTGCTAGTCAGTTACCGAACTGTTGTTCCTAAATCTCCATGTTGTGAGAATAGAAAATGAAAAAGAAGTGAAACAGAGATAAAATTTTGTATGTAATCTCAATCAAATCTATTGTAAATCTATTGTAAAGCTTTGTAAAGACAGCGAGGCATTTCAAAAGACTATCAGTGAGATAGCATTGTCAGTGAGACACATAAACAACCAATAAGGCATTGTGTAAAAGTTTTATTAATAAACTAGTGAGGCATTTTTACAGTGGTTATATTCCCCAAGAGGGTTTCCCGTTAGGATAAATTCAGTGTTATTATTTTATCTATTTTATGTCTCTTCTGCAATACATTCTGAAGTACATTTCATTGCTATTAAAGTTCAGTCTTCAAAAGCAATTAAAAATTGCTTACTTTGACCATAATTACTGATTCACTGCCCCCTCTTAGTGATTATACTCCAACAATTGGTATCAGAGTCAAACCTTTATCTTTCTTTGTTTTAAGGGGTTTCTTGGTAAGAGTACTACAATGTCAAATCAAGGACTATCTACTACAAGGGCACTTTTGTTTGATGGAACTAGCTATGCCTTTTGGAATTGAGGATGCAAAAGTATATAACCTCTCCTGGCTATGAGGTTTGGGTTGCAGTTGAAACTTCTTATACCTCTTCTAATCCTCCCTCAACTCCTGATGATAAAAAGTCTTATGAATGTGATGCAAAGGCATCTAATGCTATATGTTGTGGTCTATCAAATGATGTCCTGGTCAAGTTTACAAACAGTAATAATGCTAAAGCTATTTGGGATAAGCATTCTATTATTTATGAAGGTGATGATAAAGTTAAAGAAGCAAAGCTTTAGACCTTTAGGGATAGATTTGAAAGTATAGAAATGATTGAAGAAGAGAAAATAGCTGATTTTTTCTTGATAGTTTAAGAAGTTGTCAACTCAATACAAGGACTTGGTGAATCTCTAGAAGAAAAGGTTGTTGTGAAAAATAGTTTAAGGTTTTTAACACCAGCGTATGATTCCAAAGTCTTAGCTATAGAAGAAATAGACTTAAACAAACTCACTATAGATGAAATGCATGGTATCTTAACTACTTATGAAATGAGAATATGTGAAGATGTTCAACCTAATAAAGAAACTTCCTTTAAAACATAAAAAATAGATAATGGTTCAGAATCAGCTAAATCTAATAATGAAGAGATAGTCTTTGTTAGTAGACTTAAAAGAGGATCAAGTATATATAGAGGAAAACTGTCTTTTAAATGTTTTAACTGTGGCAAAATTGGTCACTATGTTGCTCAATGTCCAAGGAAAGAGGCAACAAGTGATGATGAGGACAACATATAGGTAAGGAAGAAAAAGGTTTTCCAAAACAAAAAAAGAAAACCTTCTTTAAGAAAAAAAGTTTTTATGCTAATATCATAGATAGCCATTCTAGTGAATCACTTGAAGGAGATGAAACCTTTTTTATGGCCATTCGATCTCGAAATGTGACCCATGATGAAACTGATTAAGAACATTCTAAATCAGAAATTGATTTGGAAGGAGAGTTGAAATGTGCTCTCAAATAAATCAAAGACTTCAAAAAGAATTTGTAATCCTGAAGGAACAATGACAAATCTTTTGTCCTAGTGAACAATGCAAATGAATACAAGGGAAACATCATACATAAAGACACTAAAGGTGAATCCTAGGGTCATGTTACTTTTACCAAAATTTTATCACACTTAAAAATCTTGGTGACCTACAACAGGTCTTATGTATTACAAAGAAAAGGTACACAAAATTTTTCCAAGTTTACTATATTTATTAAATAAACATGTATGCCATACAAGTATCCTATTTCCAATATGAAATGTTTGAATCAAGAAAGGAAAAATTTGCATGTAATACATCTTTATTTATAAAGAACAAACTATTCACAAGATCCCACACAAGTTGTGGGAATAGCTCAGAAAATATCACATTGATCATCGAAGTGCAATCACAAAAGGAGTAGAAGAATGTACAAAGAAGGGAAAGAAAGATCCCATCATTACCTGAATAGGTTGATGAGTTCTACAAAAGGATCTTTTAGTAAGCTTTGTAGATCCAAGGATCCCATTGTCTGCTCTATGAGATGACCTGAAATAGAGAGAAAAATAATTTGGTTAGAGCTTCAGGTTATTCCTTTCACTCCTACATACATAAAGCTACTCCTACTGTGCATACACTGCTATATCAGATTCAAAATAGAGCAGATCAATGCAGAAAAGATGTCATGAGATATCAGTGAGAACAATGTTCTTATCTAACTTGTTTGTTTCATGTGCAGATATAGGTTTTCATTTTATAAATATCATGTATGTGGGTTAAAATGGGCTCCCGAAGTAGTTGAGCTCAGCATAGAAGTCATCATTCACAAGTGGACACAATGCTGATAACAAAAAGCATAATACATAGTCTTCTAATAGTCTTTTAAGACAGTGCATATGGTTTGATTAAAAGAAGTTTAAAGATCCAAGGAAATGTGCTAAGACAGTACTTAGAATGCAACAAAGCGATGAATAATCAACATTTTAAAATAATAGTGAATATGATGTCCCAAAAATGTAGTCAATTACAGTCACAATAATTCTAGCATTTCTACAAAACCCAGATTCCTTTTTGGCTAATTTTTGTACTAAATTCAGGAAAAGAAAGCGCAAAGAAACCCATTAAATTTGGCCAAAACTCAGCTCGTAGTTTTGCCAAACTCTTCACCAGTCCGAAAGGGGGCAAATAAGGAGTATTTTCAGACATCCGACTTCATGAAGACAAGCCAATCTCTATTAAATATGCAGTGCATCTAAGTTTACTGTCAAGAACACCAAAATAGGGCAACATCAAACTAATAGTAGTCTCAGATTTCTAGTTTAGTAAGACATCAATAAGGAAGTAGTGTATAACTTTAAGCTTCGGGTGAATACACTGATAAGCATTGATAGTTTCAAAGGTAATATTTAGAGCCATAGTGCCAAACCATTTGAATTACAAAGCAAATGGTTATGATCAATGAGACAAAATAGTGATATATAATAAACTATCGAAAACCTATATCAATAGTGAGCAACAGAAAGATCAATAGTCTGATAATGGCTTGTAGGCTTTGAGCAGCAAAGATTTAGACAAAATGCAGCAATAGAAAATGGAAGCATTAAAACTTCATAACAACAGTGATTTAAGACATCACGAAGTATGATATTACAACAGTTACCACCAGTTCAGAATGCAATCACAAGATAGTAAATACAAACAATGGAATTTTTCCCAGTCCTTACTTAGATGATATACATGCACAGAAGAAGATATGTCTACTATAAAAAATATTCAGCATAGACAAAGATATTTAAACTTCAAAAGGAAAATATATGTGCATACTGTGTTGCTCACATGCAGATAAGCCACTCAAACCCCCTCTTAAAGTCTAGTTAAAGTCCAAGTCGAAACCCCAGAAAGACATATTTTGAGCTCTCAGAATGTGCATGGCGACAGAAGAAAGAAAAATGCAAAATAATAAAGCATATCTTTTAAGGTTTGATATTTTGTTTTCAACATGCCCTAAATTGGGCCTTGTTTTAATTTATTTTTCATAAATAAATCATGCATGGGTTAAAAGTCATGGTTAGTATTTTTAAAAGTCATTATCCCAAAGATATTTTGAAAACCCATGTATATAGGGCCAAAGAAACTTTTATTTCTTTAATAATTTAATATATAGTAATTACAGTTTAAAATATAAAAGCTTTAGTAAATATATATTAAATTATAATAAGTACCTTATATCCTCTCTGAATTATAAATTGTAAATTTAATAATTAATATAAATTTATTAAAAGATTTATTTTATAAAATCTTAATAAATTTATATTAAAATATAAAATATTAATATTCATTCATGGATATATTTTAGCCACCAGTTTACCCTTGATTAGAGAAACACGCAAATCTTATAAGGGGAAGAGGCTCTTTTAAAATCCGTTTTGGATTATGGCATGCAAAATTATAAGAGGGGTTTTCATTTTATCGGCTATTTTTGGCAGTTCTATATTCAACAGTGAGAGTTTCTTTTCATGTAGTTCAGTTGGGGTCCTATTTTGAGCACTGTTGGCAGAGTTTTGCATGAGTTTTTTAGGATATTTTGGGCAAACTCACCCAAGGCTTTTTCTCATGTAGTTTTTATTTCTAGGGTTTTGGAGGACATGTACATGATGTGTTCTATATATTTTCTCTCTCCTCCTTTTTGCCCTCTCGTTCTTTCTTTTTTGCATACAAATTTTTGCAAAAAAACATTGTATCTCAACACTTTAATATTTTAGTTTTATAGCAGATTTCCTTTGATATTTTAGGGTTCCATATATTTGCCTTGGTAATTATATAAGTTCATTTGCAGATTTGATAGAACTTTACTATGTTTTAATTTAAAACCTTTGAATTTCAGTCTCTTTTATGTGCATGTATTTTCTCCTTTTCGTAGAATCACAAGTTTTAGGTTGTGTAATAGGGTTATTTTGTCAATTTTGTTGTGAAAACTAGTTTTTCCTTCCAAGTTTACATTCTCCTTGGGCTTCCTAGGAAATATTTATGTGGTTGGAGAGTAAAAATTACTTTGTGTGGGTGAAGTTTTGTCATATTTTTGTGAGTTTTAGGCTATTACCATTACAATTTTGGTCTATCACCTCCTAGTCTATTTGCAATTTTTCAATATTTTCAGATTATTCTCTCACTCTTTTCCACATCAGTTTTTAGTTTTAGGAGGGATTCAAGGGAAGCCGACCTATAAACCAGAGATTCACCTTCAACTTGAACAACCCACAGGCTCGAAGGTGTTTCCATGTTTCACAGGATTTCTTGGTTTCACATTTAGCATCATGGATGTAATCCTCTATGACAACAATTGTTGGCATGCCTGGTGGGACTCGTTTGAGTTGTTGCACCTCAAAGAAGCTCCATTTTTTTTGTTGTTTTGGTATTGACAGCAGTATTTCAGCCTATTGAGGTTATTTTTCTAAGTACTTGGCAACTCTATTTTTTGGTTCTATGTGTAGAACAGGTCTTAACAGCATATGAAAAAGTATCAAACCAGATAGAGTGAGGATCTGGTTGAGCATATTGAGCTACCACCATCACAAAGAAGGTCAAGGACAGCGAAACAGATAGAGAAAACAACAAATTGAGCACTTGAGTTTCCAGAAAGTTCACGAGTTGAAGTTTTTCTAGAAATTCCAGATTTTGATTTCCTGTCTAATTCTTCTCATCTACCTAATTCTTAGCCTACTTTTGCTACCCACATAAATCCTCTTTTTGCAACTACTCCAATTTAGCCATCTATTACCCAGAATCCACCAATAAATCCTCCAGTATTTCCAATGGCTATACTAAGAGCACATGCTTTTGTACCCTTTAATAGAGGCAACCCTTTGAATTTGACCCAACATGATCCTTTACCAAGAGTAGCTCTGAAAAGTTTGCCTATTTTCACTAGTGAAGACCATGTTACACCCATTGAGCACATAAGGGATGTTACATCTCTATTTGTCATTCACCATATAACTCAAGGGAATATAGCACTCAGGTTACTTGCAGCATCATTGAAAGGCAAAGCACTTCAATGGTTTAGGGGTTTGCTAATTAATTTAGTTAATGATTGGGATGATTTGGATGATAAGCTTACAAAGCAGTTTGCAGATAAATCAGATCACCTATCATTGGTTGAGCAGATGACCACTATCAAGAGGGCACCACAAGAGCAGATGATTGATTTCAATTATGGTTTTGAGTGAACATGGAATAGAATTCCTACAACAGTAAAGCCCTCTCCTGAACATGCATTTTTATTTAATTTGAGAGCTTTAAATAGCATTATTGTTGTTATGATTCAATCTATGGGCGGGGTTACATTACCAGCAGCTTATGATGTATCTATTAAAGTAGAAAATAGCCTTATACAAGTTGGTAAAATTGCCCCCATATCTCCTATGCCTATTTTTCCTGATATCTAGCCATTGATGCCTTTACAAGTACCACTTATAGCTGCAATACTTGTTGTTTCAGCACTAGGTTTTCAAAATTATGCTCAAAATAGTGTTGTAGTAGACCCATCAAAGCAATTACAAGAATTAAAAAAAATGTTTATAAAGAATGTTGAAGAAACTCACCAAATCCAGCAAACTATATAGAATGTTGACAATGAATTGGTGAGCCTCAAGAAAAATTAGAACCAAAATCAAAGGTATCCAGCCCCATATCAAGCTCCTTATCAGCCCAATAGGCCTAACTACCAAGTTGATGCTCAGAATCAAAGGAGGAACTACAACAATAGGCAAAACCAACAGTATAATCATGATACTACTAGCAATTCTAAAGAAATTGTTCTTGCTCAGAACAATATGGTACAAGAGTGGTGTTTTCCATGTCAACAACCTCATAATCAAGCATCATGGCAAAATGCAATGAATGCTCAATCACAAGCTTTGATGGTTCAAAATAACATGTCTTATCAGGATGTAGGTATAAATGAGGAACCAGAAGGTCTTGAGGTGGCTATGATGAATTTGCAATGTGAGGAATTTTGCGGACTTAATCATCTGCAAGCACAAAATAGACCCTTTTCACATGTTGGGGCTAATGCAAGGTCAAAGAAACGGGCTATTGACATTGGACAACAAGCTGCAATTCATCAACAACAAGCTATAAATAATGGACAACAACAGAATAAATTTGGACAGTAGCCAAATAAAAGAAAACAATAAGCTTCTACAAGTTAGCAAGCTATTAGGACACCTCCACCTATCCAGAATGTGCATATTTTAACAAGAGGACAACCTACATCACCTAAAGAACAACCAAAAGTTCAATCTCAGTCAAAGTCAACTCAGCCAGAGCCCGTTGTTTGAAAACTACAACAAAAGGTTAGTGGTGTTCTATTTAATATTGTTGAATCTATGACAAAAAACACTGTTTCAATGACAATGATAGATGCATTGAAAATTCTTGGACAAAAGGAATTGCTGAGAGAAAAGTTGGATTATCTTTCCTTTACTAAGGAGCCTCGGAAAGATCAACCCAGAGTTGCATTAGCCAATGATATCCCACTTAAGAATAATTAGTCAATCCAAACACCAAAGCCTCCTTTGTTTTTCGTAACATTGATAATTGGAAACCATCTAGTCCACAATTGCTTGATAGATTGAGGAGCCAGTAGTTCAATTATGCCCAAAGACCTTGTAGATAAAATTGGTCTAATTTATGAGCCTATTTCTAGAGGAGTTGTATAGTTAGATGGAACAACAGTTAAATCAGTTAGATTGGTCAAAGATCTTGGTTTGACCTTGCAAGCTTGTCCTAATTTTGTAATACCTCAGTACATGTACATAGTTGACTTACCTCCACACTTTTTTATTTGCCTATCTAGAGATTTCATAGAAAAATTAGGAGGATATCTTTCTGCTGATTGGTCACACTTGTTTTCAGAACTCGGTATCGTACTAAGGTTACCATTAAGTCTGAATCCCAAGCCACTTGCCACTTAGAACCATATACCCCAAGTCCTATAAATGAAGATCTTACCATCAGAGACCATGAGGAGTTACCACCTATCCAGGATCCAGATACACATGTTTGAAAGGCATACTTGATGTGAATTTGGATGAGTGGGCAGCCCAGAATACTCCAAAAGATCCTTTCATCAGCATGGATGAAATAGATCTTGGTTTTTATATTATTCATGAGGAGGATGTTTTTATTCCTAAGCTTGAAAAAGAGGATATTCCACTGGGCTAGCAGTCAGAACAACAGAAAAATCAAGTTTGGCAACTCTATTTTGATGGTTCAAGAGGTAAAAATGGTTCTGAAGGTGGTGTTATGTTGGTTTCACCCAAGGGTATGAAATATTACAATGCTTTCAGATTTTATTTTAGCTATACAAACAACATAGCAGAGTATGAATCATTAGCACATGGCTTAGAATGGGTTAGGCAGAAAAAAGTTAAATGTTTACAATTTTTTGGTGATAGTGAACTAGTTGTGAACCAAGTAAGGAATATCCATGTCCCCAAAAATGATGTTTTGAAGATGTACAAGCATATAATTTGAGATTTAATTGAAAATTTTGATGCATTTAATCTATTGTCCATACCTAGAATTCAAAATAAAGAAATAGATAGGCTTGTTGCCTTAGGAGCTCAGTTTGATATTCGAAAAGAGCTAGAAAATATTAATAGACAACAGTATGTTAAAGTTGTCATAAGGCCCTCAGTTCTAGATAATAGTGTTAATTGGCAAGTTTTTGACTCAGATGAGCAGATTGCTAATTTCCTAATTGAGGAAGCTAAATTTTCTGCCAAAAATTAGCGTAAATTCAATGAGAAATATGAAAATCAGTTTCTCCAATTGAAAACTAACAAGTTGCTCAAGGGTTTGGTAACCCTTGAATCTATTTTTAATATAGATGTTCAGGTTAGAAAGGATAAGGCAACATGCTTGTGAAGGAAGAATATTATGAACCTATTGAAATATTCGAAGACAAGCTATTGAAAATTGGCAAGGTATGTACCCCTAAAGAAAAACATGCTTTCATAAAAATTTGTCAAGAATTCAATGACATATTTGCATGGAGGTATGAATATTTGAAAGGGTTTGATCCTCATTTAGCTTAGCATACCATAGAGCTGGTAGATAATGCAAAACTAGTGAGGCAGAAACGAAGGCCTCTTAATCCAAAATTAGAACATCTTATGAAGACCGAGTTAAATAAGTTGATTGAAGGAAATATCATATTTCCAATCAAGCACACATCCTGGGTGTCCAATCTAATTCGTGTTAGGAAGAAGAATGGTGAACTCAGATTATGTGTTGATTTTAGAGACCTAAATAGAGCATCCCTAAAAGACCATTACCTGCTGCCCTTAATGAAAAAAATTTTGCAAGTTGTATCAAGTTCAGAGAGATTCTCATTACTTGATGGTTATTCAGGATATAACCAAATTCTGGTCAAAGAAGAAGATCAGTACAAAATAGCATTTACCACCAAGTGGGGTTCAAAATCTTATAATAAAATTCTATTTGGACTGACCAATGCAGGGGCAACATTTCAGCGTGCAATGGATATGGCATTTCAAGGCCTAATTACAAAGTTTGTTTTGGTTTACCTAGATGATATAACTATTATTTTTAGAAAGGCTAATGAACATCTTGACCATCTCAGATAGGTATTCGAGAGATGTAGGGAATATGGAGTTTCATTAAATCCCAAGATGAGCTTATTTGTTGTTCATGAAGGCAAGTTGTTAGGATATATTGTTTCAAAGAATGAGATTTCAATAGACCCGTAGAGGATCACACCCATACTTGCATTGCCATTACCAGCACATAAAAAGGGACTCCACAGTTTCATAGGTAGGATTAAATTCATCAAACGGTTTATTCCTAATATTGTAGCATTGATGCAGCCACTTACAATCATGCTTAAGAAAAATATTCCTTTTCAGTGGACTAAGGAAGGTAAAAACAATTTTGAAGAAATTAAAGAGGTAATTACAACAGCCCCTACTCTCATTAATCCTAATTTTAAGAAAAAATTTATTCTATATGCTTTTGAGAGTGAGGATACTATTTTTGCATATTGTGTCAGCAAAATGATGAAGGCTCAGAACAACCAATTGCTTTCTTTAGTCAAATTTTACATGATTATGAGACTAGGTACTCATTTGTAGAAAAGCATGTGTCAGCAGTAATAAGAAGCCTTAACAAATTCAAGCACATGCTCTCTAACAATAAAAGTCATCTTATGGTTGCTCATCCTACAGTGAAGGATTTTTTCTTAACAAAGACATAAATGACAAAAGGGCAAGTTGGATTACTAGGGCAATGGAATATGACATCTTTATCAAGGTAACCAAGCTAGTTAGAGGAAAGGGTTTATGTGAACAGCTTGTTGGAAGTGCAAAAAATAGTAAAGAAGAGGAGAAACAAGTTGAAATAGTGCTTAATAATGAAGAACAACCTATTGTCCCAGCTGTATCAGTCACTTGGAATCAGCAAATTATCCATTATTTTTACAAACTGGTGACTGTCTGGAAGACTTAGATAGGTTGAAACGAAGGTATTTCAAGCTACAAGCCATTTCTTATTCTTTAGTAGATGGTATTTTGTTCAAAAAAGATTATAATAATATTCTATAAAGATGCATTGAGCCAGATCAGATTGAAATAGTTCTAAAAGAATTTCATGAAGGACCTACAAGAGGTCACTTTGCAGCAAGAACAATAGCTCTGAAAATTATGAGAGCTGGTTATTATTGGCCTGAATTGTTTAAGAATACTCACTCATGGGTGAGGAAATGAGAAAAATGTTCATTGTTTATAGGCAAACAGAGGCTTGCAACCTTGCCTTTGCAACCAATTGAAGTTGAACAACCCTTTGCAAAGTGGGGGTTTGATTTTATAGGACCTATTAATCCACCTTCTAGTGCAGGTCACAAATGGATTCTTACAACAACTGATTACTTCACAAAGTGGATAGAAGCAGTTCCATTGAAAGAAGCTAATGAAACTTTTGTCTTGAATTTCTTTCCAGACTTAGTGTCCAGCTTGATAGCCCAGAATCAATCATTTCTGATAATGCTCTAGCTTTGATTGGTCTTATAGTTTCAGATTGGTTAGTTAAGCATAATATATATTTGAATACTTCATCCAATTATTACCCTTAGGGTAATGGACAAGTTGAATCAACTAATAAAAACTTGATCAATATCATTAAGAAGACCATTGTTGAGAATCAAAGAACTTGGCATGAAAAACTCAAGTTAGCCCTTTGGCCTGATAGGATTACACCAAAAATATCAATAGGTAACTCTCCTTATGTTTTAACTTATGGCAAAGAATCCAAGTTACCTATTTCAGTTGAATTGCCAACTTTAAATTATGTAAAAGAGCTTGAGTTACTTGAAGAATAGCCAATGTAGATTAGGCTTGCTCAACTTATGGAGTTAGAAGAAACTCGCAAGGAAGCATACAGAAAATTAGAAATTCACCATGCTCAGATGAAGAAAACATTTGATAGAAAAGTTGTGCCATGCATATTTAATCAAGGTGATCTTGTTTTCAAGTGGGATGAGTTAAAAAATAGACCTGGTAGGAATACCAAGTTTGATACCATGTGGGATGGCCCATATATTATCACAGAATGCAAAGAGAATAATGCATTCCAGCTTGCTAAGTTGGATGGAGAGGTGTTGCCAATCCCTGCCAATAGGATTCACCTCAAATTATGCTATTGAGTACTAACAATTTGTATATGTAGATACTAGAGTAGTCCAATTTTATTTTCAGCAGTTTTCTAGGCCCAACTTTACGTTGAGCTGTAATAGTTTGATTTAAAGAAGTGCGAATCAAAAAAGAGAGATTTTTTGGTCTTTAGCACAAGTAACTATCACAAAACAACAAAAGATACCAGTTTCATAAAGTAAAACACCAAGGAAAGTTATTTTTGAATTCAAATACTCAAGTTGTGATAGCCAATCATGTAAAGACCAAAAAGCCTCCACCTCTTTTGTTCGACATTCGGTAGTTTCAGTTTTCCAGTTTTGAGTATTTATTTGTAGTTTTCAGCTTAATAAGTGCTTCCGGCACATTGCTATTTTTAGTTTTCAGTTTCAATTCAGTTTTTCTTCAGTTTTCCATAAGTGCAGGTTTGCGTAGTGTATAGGCTCAGCTATATGCAGAATCTTTGTAGTTTCATTTTCAAGTTTTGTTTAGAGTGTTGAGATGTAGTTTCAAATTTTGAAGAAGGCAGAATTGACTCAATGTCCAATGGATATGCTAGGCTACTAGATTCTACTATTTAGCAAGCAAACACCCTTAAGAGGTCGCCAAAAATGTTACCAAAATTTTATCACACTTCAAAATCTTGGTGACCTACAATAGGTCTTATGTATTGCAGAGGAAAGGTACACAATGTTTTTCCAATTTTATTATCTATATTAAATAAAAATGTATGCCATGCAAGTATCTTATTTCCAATATGAAATGTCTGAATCAAGAAAGAAAACATCTACATGTAATACATCTTTATTTATAAAGAACAAACTATTCACAAGATCTCACAAAAGCCATAGGAATAGATGAGAAAAGATCACATTAATCATAGAAGTGCAAGCACAAAAGGAGAAGAAGAATATAGAAAGAAGGGAAAGAAATAACCCATCATTTCCTGAATAGGTTGATGAGTTCTGCAGAAGGATCTTTTAGTCAGCTTCGTAGACCCAAGCATCTCATTGTCCACTCCATGAGATGACCTAAAACAAAGAGAAAAATAATTTGGTTAGAGCTCCGGGTTATTCCTTTCACTCCTACATACTTAAAGCTACTCCTACTGTGCATACACTGCTATATCAAATTCAAAATAGAGCAGATCAATGCAGAAAAGATGTCATGAGATATTAGTGAGAACCATGTTCTTATCTAACTTGTTTGTTTCATCTGTAGATACAAGTTTTTATTTCATAAATATCATGTATGTGGGTTAAAATGGGCTCTTGAAGCACTTGAGCTCAGCACACAAGTCACCATTCACAATTTGACACAATGTTGATAACCAAAAACATAATACATAGTCTTCTAACAGTCATTTAAGATAGTGCATATGGTCTGATTAAATAAAGTTTAAAAATCTAAGAAATAGTGCTAAGACAGTACCTAGAATGCAGCCTAGAGATGAATAATCAACATTTCAAAATAACAGTGAATATGTTGTCCCAAAAATGCAATTAAATATAGTCACGCTGATTCTATCATTTCTGCAAAACCCATATCCCTTTTTAGCTATTTTATCCACAGAATTTAGGAAGAGAAAGCATAAATAAACCCATTAAATTTGGTCAAAACCCAGTTCGTAGTTTTGCCAAACTCTTCACCAGTCTGAAAGGGGATAAATAAGGAGTATTTTCAGACAACCAGCTTCATGAAGACAAGTCAATTTCTATTAATATACAGTGCATCTAAGTTTACTGTGAAGAACACCAAAACATGGCAACATCAAACCAATAGTAGTCTCAGATTTATAGTTTAGTAAGACATTAATAAGGAAGTAGTGTGTAACTTTAAGCTTCAGGTGAATACATTGATGAGCATTGATAGTCTCAAAGGTAATATTCAGAGCCATAGTGCCAAACCATTTGAATTACAAAGCAAATGGTTATGATCAATGAGCCAAAATAGTGATATATAATAAACTATAGAAACCCTATATCAACGGTGAGAAATAGAAATATCAATAGTTTGATATGGATTATAGGCTTTGAGCAATAAAGATTTAGACAAAATGCAGCTACAAAAAATGGAAGCATTAAAACTTCATAACAATAGTGATTTAAGACATCATGGAGTATGATACTACAATAGTTACCACTAGTTTAGAATGCAATCAAAAGATAGTAAATACAAACAATGGAAATTTTCCCAGTCCTTACTCAAATGATATACATGCACAAAAGAAGATATGTCTGCTATAAAAAATATTCAACATAGACAAGGATATTTCAACTTAAAAAGGAAAAGATATGTGCAAATTGTATTACTTGCATGCAGATAAGCTAGTCAAAACCCCGTGTCAAGTCTAGTTAAAGTCCAAGTCGAAACCCCAGAAAGACATATTTTGAGCTCTCAGAATGTGCATGGTGGCAGAAGACAAAAAATGCAAAATAATGAGGCATATCTTTTAGGGTTTTATATTTTGTTCTCGACATGCCCTAAATTGGTCCTTGTTTTAATTTATTTCTCATAAATAAATCATGCATGGGTTAAAAGTCGTGGTTAGTATTTTTAAAAGTCATTATCCCAAAGATATTTTGAAAACCCATGTATATAGGGCCAAAAGAAACTTTGTTTTCTTTTATAAGTTAATATATAGTAATTAAAGTTTAAAATATAAAAGCTTTAGTTAATATATATAAAATTATAATAAGTATCATATATCCTCTTTGAATTATAAATTCTAAATTTTATAATTAATGTAAATGTATTAAAAGATTTATTTTATAAAATCTTAATAAATTTATATTAAAATATAAAAATTAATATTCATTGATGGATATATTTTAGCCCACCAGTTTACCATTGATTAGAGAAACATGCAGAACTTATAAGGGGAAGAGGTTCTTTTACAATCCGTTTTGGATCATGGCATGCAGGATTATAAGAGGGGTTTTCATTTTATTAGCTATTTTTGGCAATTCTATATTCATCAATGAGAGTTTCTTTTCATGCAGTTTCAGTTGGGGTCCTATTTTGAGCACTGGAGACTATTGTTGGCATAGTTTCACATGAGTTTTTTAGGCTATCTTGGGCAAATTTGCCCAAGGCTTTTTCTCATGCAATTTTTATTTTTAGGGTTTTGGAGGAGATGCACATGATGGGTTCTATATATTCTCAATCTCCTTCTTTTTTACCTTTGGTTCTTTATTTTTTGCATACACATTTTTGCAAAAAATCATTATATCTCAGCACTATAGTATTTTAGTTTTATAGCAGATTTCCTTTGATATTTTAGAGTTTCATATATTTAGCTTGGTAATTGTACAAGTTCATTTGCAGATTTGATAGAACTTTACTATGTTTTAATTTAAAACCTTTAAATTTTAGTCTCTTTTATGTGCATGTATATTTATGTGGTTGGAGAGTAAAAATTACTTTGTGTGGGTGAAGTTTTGTCATATTTTTTGTGAGTTTTAGGCTATTACCATTACAATTTCGGTGTATCACCTCCTAGTTTATTTGCAGTTTTTCAGTATTTTCAGATTATTCTCTCACTCTTTTCCACATCAATTTTTAGTTTTATGAGGAATTCAAGGGAATCTAGCCCATAAACCAGATATTCACCTTCATCTTGAGCAACCCACAGGCTTGAAGGTGTTTCCATGTTTCACGGGATTTCTTGGTTTCACACTTAGCATCATGGGTGCAATCCTCCGTGACAACAGTTACTATCGATAAGAACACTAAAAGAATTAGTAAGTTTCCTAGACATGATTTTCGTTATTTTGGTTATTGTTTTAATTGTTAGCAATTTGCACATAAAGAAAATACATGTAGAGTTATGTCTATAAGAAGGCCTAATTTTGTAAATCAAAGTTTGTACAAATTCCTAAGTACTCTTAGATGTTATCAGTGTAAAAACTACCTTACATTCTGTCAAAAAGAATCTTTCAGTTGTGGACAGTGGTTGTTCACACCACATGACTGGAGATAAAAGAAAGTTTGTTGTTTTTGAGAACTACTCTAGAGGGTCAGCTAGATTTGGAAATGATCATTGTAATCCACTTGTAGGTAAAGGTACTATTCTTTTGGATAATGACACTCCAGTGCAAGATATCTACTATCTAGAAGGTCCCACTCAGAATCTTCTTAGTGTGAGTCAAATGTCTGATAATGGATTTGATGTAACCTTTAATGCTCTTGGCTGTGAAATAAAAAAAAGTCAGGTAAGATTGTTGCAACAGGGTTTAGAACTAATAGAAATATATACAATCTTCATAAAATTTCCAACAATAAGGAATCTATTGTATGTTTTATGAGTCAAACTTGTTGAATTCAAACTATGACATAGAAGATTAGGGCACATAAATAATGATAATTTGATCAAAATTAGTAAAAATCAGAATGTCATAAATTTATCATATCTTTCAAAACTAGATAACATTGTCTGCAAATAATGTTAAGAAGGAAAACAAACAAGAGTCAACTAAAAATCAAAGGAATATTCATTTACCAAACCATTGCAATTAATCCATACTGATTTGTGTGGTTCTACAAAGACAAAATCTTTAAACAATAAAAAGTATTTCATGTTGTTCATAGATGACTACAAAAGAATGACTTGGGTAACCTTTCTAAAACACAAAGCAAAACCTTTTAATAGATTTAAAGTGTTTAAGAAAATGGTTGAAAATGAAACTGATTTAACTATCAAATGTCTAAGATCAGACAAAGGGGGAGAGTATACTTCACAAGAGTTTATTGATTACTGTGAAGAACATGGTATCAAGAGGCACTATTTAGCCTCAAGAATACCACAACAAAATGGTGTTGTTGAAAGAAAAAACAAAATTGTAAAAGAGATGGCACGAACTATGTTACAAGATTCAAGTATCTCTAATACCTTCTGGAAAGAGATAGTCCACACAACTGTCTATATTTTGAACAGAGTTCAATTGAGAGTGAACACAAAATATACTCCCTATTAAATCGTAATGGTAGGCCAACTAATTTTGGTTACTTCAAAATCTATGGTAGTAAATGTTATATTAAGAGAGATAGTGATAGTATGAGTAGTTTTGAATCAATGTGGGATGAGGGAATATTCTTAGGATATTCCACCCATAGCAAAGCCTACAAATGCTATAATAAAATATTATTAAGAGTCATTGAAAGTTCTAATGTGAAAGCGGATGAAACTTTTCATTATATTGATAAGAAATTTGATGATAATATTGTTGAAATTCCATCTAACTGTGAATAGAAAACTGAAAATGAACAACAACAAGAAAATGATATAAAAGCTGATGAGAATGGTGAATAAAATTAGTCAAATGACAATACTACAAATCTTCCTTTTACTCCAATCTGATTCACAAAATTTCTTTATAAAAACCAACCTCAAGAACATATAATTGCTTATACATCTTCTGGAATGGTATTACATTATGTGTCCTTAAATAATTAGGTGGTTGACATCTTTACTAAAGCTTTGCCAAAAGCTACTTTTGAATTTATAAGGGAGAAAATTGGTGTTTTCCCTTTCAGTTTTCAGTAATGCTTGTTTTTCTCCTTCATGGAGAAAAGGGGAACATTTCAAGCATATTTCTTTCCCTATGGAATTTTTGTGGCATTTCTGCTCAACTGGTAGCATTATGATCCTTGATTATACTTTTATATTCTTATGCACCATAAGGTTGTTCTTATTGTGGTTTCTGATTCTGTCCTTTGGCATTGTTGTCAAAAGGGGGAGATTTGAACAGATCAGTGACAATGATAGCTTATTTTGACTTATGTCTTGATTTGCAGCATATCAGTTCACATTATCAGTGACAATGATTGATAGTGATGGTTTTGACCTTATGTATTATTAGTGACAATGATTGATAGCTTCCTTCAGTGACAGTGATTGATTGATCTGTGACAGTTATTGCTAGTGTTTTTTGTTGTTTGTTATACTGGCAGCTTGCATACAGTTTTCATATTGCTATATAATATTGTGATAGTGATAGTGATTGATAGTTTCTTTCAGTGACAGTGATTGATTTATCTGTGACAGTTATTGCTAGTTTTTTTTGTTACTTGTTACAGTGGCAAATTGCATACAGTTTGCATATTGCTATATAATATTGTGATAGTCACAATTTTAGTTTTGGCCCCTTTGAGCAATTAGTATTGTAGCCATATCATGATCTCTTGGGTATTTTCTGACATCTTTCTTAATACATGACATCACAAATTGTACATGAGCATTACTCAGATTCAGTGAGTGTTTCAATGCTCTTATGATTCAGTGAGTATTCTATTACTTCAGTTTCTGACATTTTGTTGAAGTGACAAGACAAGGTTTGTGCTCTATTTTGGGCATTCAGATACGTCAGGTACATTTCATCTGATTTAGATATCTTTGATTTGACACCAATGCCAAAAGGGGAGTTTGTTCATCCCAAAGGCATTTTTTGTTGGCATTAGTGTCAAATGTTTCCTTGTGTCTTGGTTGAATTCATTGATATTTTTATGAGGACACTTGCAAATAATAAGGTGATACTTAAAGTGTCTAAGTCACTAAGAAAGGAGTAAAGTTTTTTTTTTTAAAAACACCTTAGTATCACTAAAGTCAATTCACTAGGTAACATGACTTAGTGTGACCCCATCGACAAGGCATTTATTTTTAACAAAAGAATCCCATCTTATTCAAATTCGATGGTCTTTGTGTTTCTGATTAAAAGTTTTCAACCCTAGTTTCTTTTTGTTCATTCTTGTCATTTGCTCAAGCTGAGCTCTCGAGCTAGGACAAGGAGTTTGTTATTCATGATGAAGTTTTCCAGCTTAAGCAGTGAGCTGAAGAAGGGAGTCGGGGTGGTTAGATGAGTCAATGGCAACATAACTGACAGGGAAGAAAACTCACGCTTTCCAGGAGTCTCGAATCCCTTCATTTTTTACCTTGGTCTTTTTCAGTTTTTCGCTTCTGTTTGTTAATGGCTGTAAACATAAAAATGCTTGCTATCCTAGCGTGTATTATTTTTCTGTTTATTTTGAAAGGTTGAAGTCTTGGTTGTTTTGTAAATGTCGGTTTGTTCTCAAACCCTAGTGAGGGTAAATGTTTGGTTAAAGGAAGAATGTTATGTTACATACTGGGTCTTGATTAAAACCCCAGTTAAGTTTTTTTTTATTTATTTTTTAATCTCTGTTTAGTTTCTGGTTTTGGTTCGAACCCTTGTCAAGGGTTTGTCTTTTGTTGATCTTGATTTGAGGTAATATGTGTGTAAGGTTGTTACGACGATGGTTTTGGGGTTTAATCTTTGTCTGTCGAAGGTTATGTTGTTGTAGAATGATAAATGTGTTTACTGTTTGCATCTCGACAGACCTTTATTTCTGTTACATGCTGGGTGTGGTTAATGATAGTTATGATTAAACAAAAAAAAATTTGTGTCTTCAAAAAGACTGTGTCCTATATAATGCAGAGATTTGAATTTTTGTATGTGCGAGGTTAAAAAGTGAAGGTATCCTTTGAGTGCCATCTGTTATTCTTAAAGGCACACCATATCTTTGTGAAATCTTGTTCAGCTACAAGACAGTTTATGAATATACCATTTTGAGTAATCACATGAAAAAGTTTTATCAATGAGCATCACTGTAATGCATTATGGGTGTACGGTTCATATGCACAATTCTATTGTATGTGTGAGCAAGTGAGCTCTCTTTATGACAAGACTGTGTATGTTTATTATGCACTCAATAATATATTGGTAGTGAGTTAGTGAACTGTTGTTTCTAAATCTCCATGTTGTGAGAATAGAAAATGAAAAAGAAGTGAAACAGAGATAAAAATCTATATGTAATCTCAGTCAAATCTATTGTAAAGCTTTGTAAAACCAGTGAGGTATTGCTAAGCCAGTGAGGCATTTGAAAAGACTATCAGTACATTTTGAAGTACATTTCATTGCTGTTAAAGTTTAGTCTTCAAAAGCAGTTTAAAATTGTTTACTTTGATCATAATAATTCATTCACCCCCCCCGCCCCCTCTCAATGATTATAGTACTCCAACATCTCTCACCTTGACATTCAATAGATTGAGCAGATACGAGTACAACCGTCCAGATGCATGTGCGCAGTAGAGAATTGTTGCGATTGATTTCACTATAGAAAATATAGTTTTCAATATATGCACTTATTTCAAACTGTTTTATGTGTCTGTGGAATATGGAAACAACATCTAAGCACGATGAGTCCTCGTGATTATCTTTATTCATTGGCATTAAATATATCGTGGAGTGGATACTCACAGCTGTAGTCGTTTTACCAAAATTTGGGTACTAAGAAAGCATGATTTATCAGTCGCACTAACTAATGCTCCATTTTAATGACAACTCATAATAATCGCATATTTGATGTGTTGAACCTGTTTTCAGGTGTGACACAAGTTTGTCGGGACGATGTGGACTAGCAAGTCCACTTAAAACAAAGCCTATCGGCTAATTACAAACATCTTGTAGACATAATTTGACTTCAAAAATGCTTTAAAAATACACAAGGTTTTTTTAATGAAATTTGTGACATGACTTCGCCTAATATGTGGAAGAGTGTCCCACATCAGATGATAGCGACAAATACCATCTCCATAATTTAACGTCATTCCACGCCATGTATGGATATATATAAGACCGTTTGCTCTAATCTTTCATGCATATTTCTCACGATAATCCTCTCAAACAGCGCTTCCTTATTTCGCCTAACGCCGTGGCTGAATTCTTCAAGGTTTCTCTACTTGTTCTTGCGTTGCTCGTGCCTACTACAATAGGTAGGCATCTCATTGTGTTATACTTCTATTGCAATAAAGGGAAGTAGGATATTGTTCTTCTCCTTTGTATTATGTCCTCTCCATTGCTATATTCTTTTTTCCACAATTTAGAACTTGGTTAAACAATTGCCAGCCTTACTGTGCTACTAACGAGATTATATTTCAGGTGCAAACTCGAAACTTTTTAGAGAATACATTGGCGCCGAGTTCGATAATGTCAAATTTTCCGACTTACCAATCGATCCCGGCACGGAATTCCATTTCATTCTGGCCTTCGCTGTCGACTACACCCCGTCGGGAAGCGCTCCTAGAAATGGAAAGTTCAACATTTTCTGGGATAGCGACAATCTGAGCCCGAGAGCCGTGCAGGCCATCAAAGCTCAACACGAGAACATCAAAGTTGCTCTCAGCTTAGGCGGAGACAGCGTGAGCAGTGGCAACGTCCAGTTCAGACCATCTTCTGTGTCGTCGTGGGTGAGCAATGCAGTTTCTTCCCTTACTGACATAATTCAGCAATATCATCTCGACGGGATCGACATCGACTATGAACATTTCGATTATTCCGATCCCAACACATTTGCTGAGTGCATTGGGCAGCTGATCACACTATTAAAGCAGAACAATGTCATCTCCTTCGCCTCTATCGCTCCCTACGACGACGGCCCAATACAGTCCCATTACACTGCACTCTGGAAAAGCTATGGCGATTCAATTGACTATGTGAATTTCCAATTCTATGCCTACGACTCGAGCACCAGCGTCTCACAGTTCATGAACTATTTCAGTGCTCAGGAGTCACGGTATAGCGGTGGAAAAGTGCTGGCTAGTTTCATGACGGAGGGAAGTGGAGGATTGTCACCTCTGAATGGCTTCTTTGACGCGTGCAGAAATCTTAGAGACTCCGGCAAACTCCACGGCATCTTTGTGTGGTGTGCAGACAGCTCGCAGTCCAATGACTTTCAATATGAAAAGCAATCCCAGTCTGTCCTCTTGGGCTCCTGATTAGTACCATAGTATTTGATAATAGTGGCTAGTGAATAATAATTACACTCTTTGCCTCTTATGTACTTGTGTTCATATTTGATAATATTATGGCCGATATTTCATAGGACGTAGCATTTAAGATTCTCTTGAAAATTAAGACCATAACTTACATCATTGCATTCCTCTCTTTCTTTATTCCTTCAGCAACATCATTTTTTAAAGCATTGACGGTTTCTCGAGCGATGAAACTTTTACTGACTACTTAGTTGTAGAAATTTGAAGTAAAAGTACAGAGGATTTTTAATTTTTATTCCGTAGAATTTTCAATTGAGAATCATGTTTCGTATTAACGAATCGACGTCATCATTATCATTAGATCGACATGTATCTTAGAAAAAGAATAAATTATTTATTATGTATTTTGTAAATCTAGAACGTTCATCTTTGTTGAAATAGGAAGGGTTCGTACTCATATATATAACAACCATTAAACTAGAAATGACGAATCTAACAAACAGAAATACATCAAGAAAATTAAAAAACTAAAGAATTAAGCAGAAAGATCAAACCCTTTAGCAACATCATTTCTTAAAACATTGATGGTTACAATGTCAAAGAAACTTTTAGGGATTACTTAGTTGTAGACATTTAGAGTAAAAGTTCTTTTCATAGTAAAGTTGTTTCAAAAATAATCTCAAATGTGAATTCAATCTACTTATTAAGAAATCATGTTCATTGTCATTGTCATTGTCCAACATCTATTTTTGAATAAAATATTTATTTATTATACAAACTAGAAATCTGTAACATTCACCATCATTAGGAACTTCAAAGAAAGATTAAATTACTAGTTTTGATAAGCAAACTTTTAGTCAAATTCTAAAATAAATTTAAAGTTCTACTTATAATTACAATTTAATGCATCATAAGTTGTCATAATTATAAGTTTAGATTAAATATTTTGAAAATAATTATTTAATTTGATGTTAGAACTCTTTATAGTTGGTATAATCTACCATCACCTTTAAATATATGTTCTTGTCTACCTTTGTGTTATGATTGCTTATTACTAGGTATGCTCAACTTATAAACCAAGATTTTTTGTATATTGGTAGCTATCATAAAGGAGTGTGTTATTGTTAAAATGACAACAAAATTTCATTTTATATCTATTATGAAGACCCTTGGTTTAAGAACATATGATATTAACATTGAAAATTTGTTATAAAAACTAATTTGTGTATACTAAACCATATGTGGAACCTTGAAAAGAAACAAGGTATATTGAAACCAAAGATCACAATAATAACCTGTCCTACATTTAGAAGAATTGGTATCAATATTTTGACTCTTTTGATGTATTTTATTTAATATAAATTTTTAAGGAATTTAAGTAATTCTTATGGTAACTTTTGCATATCAAATCCAAACCTTTGCAAAATATGCATGACAAAATAATCTTCAAAAGGACATAGAGAAGACTTGAAATTGTATCTATGAAAATGGGGAGTTCACCACTACATTCATTTCAACAATATTTTAGGTAGATTAGGTCAATCTAATTTCACATGCAATTTGAAATCCCAATCTTGAAGTTGTACATTTACACAAATATGACATAGTAACAAATACCATCCAAAAGATTACTCTCTTTCATCTTTTATTATATTTTAAAATCTTTATTGCGTACATTTAGATAAGAAGATTTTATAGTCATAATGATCATTCACATTAATGCTTTACATAATAGATGTTAATACTAGTGAACCTTTTGATATAACCGATTGCAAATCATTGTATGTAGCTTAACACATGCATTACTAGGTATCTTGAAAATAGTGGACAAATGATTGCATATGTAGGGCTCAATTTCCTTGTCTAGGATTCATTCTAAATTCATCCATTCTTCCTCATCCCTATAATTTGAAGGCCAATAAACAAGAATGGAGTAAGACATACGAAAAAAAAACAAAGAGATGAATATAGAAATTGACATAAGTGTTTCAATAGGGCCCAATCAAGTAAGTCTTATATAGATTGTTAATATTGGGCCATATAATGACATGGAGAGCTAGAAAATATCAATACAAGATTCATGATCAATAATTATATAAAGATTAATCACTACTTCAAAATGACCACCATCAATATAAAAGGTCATTTGACATTGATAGTTTTTTATTAGGATAAAATAGGTTTTGAAGGAGCCCCAAAACCCTTACAATCATAAAAATGCCATCATAAAATGAACAAAATTTCCTAGAAGCAAACCATAGGTTTTAGAAAGCACTTGAAACCTTTTGGACTTACTTGCATCTAGAACCTAGAACCCATAGGTTGAAAAAACATAAGTAGTCAGAGAGGGAAGACACAACAAACCAACCACCAGTCGAGTATAAAACATAAAATATTACAAAATAGGCTAGCCCTAGATGAACTAAGTCAACAAACTATAGACCTAAAAAGACAAAAATCAATGGTTTTTCAGAAACCATTAGCCAACATGAAGGGTTTTCCTAGGCTCCCATATCCTAAACTAGCATCTCCCAGCTACAAAGAACCACCATCCCCAGATCCAACCAAAAACACACACTGGCCAAACTAGGCCCTTGGAAACTACTAGCATCCAACAGGCCCCTGAAAGAAACAAAAACCTTGGGATTTTTCCAGGCTCCCTCAACCTTGAGAGTGGTTTTTACAAGGCTCCCACAACCTAGCATGGCACAGATAGTAGGAACTCTACCTGAAAACATAGTCTGGGAAATAGGGTTTGTAAAAGGATTTTGAAACCTTCTACAAATTAAAAAAAGATGGATTTTATAGGCTCTCTCAACCATCAAAATGAGGTGGGAAACAAAGATTTATCATGGCATCCAGAACCTCCAGGGAAGAATACCATGGGGGTTTTTACAGGCTCCCTCAATCAATAAGACAAACCTCAGTAGCCAAAATTCTCCCTCACCCTTGCTCTCCACCTCAATAGGAGAAAGGGTCACCTCAATAGGACAATAGGAAGAGAAAATCATTACCTAGACCATCCAAACTCAACCACAAATAACAATAGATGAAATGCTCCTTCACACCTACTCTCCACCTTAGTATGTGAAAAGGCCACCTTAATTAGATAGGAAGGAGAGATAACCATTAGCCCAAAAATCCATCTCTCAACCCGAAACTTAAGCAGCCACTCCACCTCCATAGGAGAGAAAAATTCCTCGAACAGATATTCATGAGAACAAGGGGAAGAGGAAAAGAAACCCTTGATAAGGAAAAGACAAGAAAATAATGGACGGACATCATACACCTCAAATCGTGCCCATCCGCCAACACAAAAACAAACTCCCGAGACCAAACAAGGCCCTACTTATAGCACCCAAGAGAGATTAACACCACCAAACGCCAACCAAGGACAACAAGGGAGGGTTGGAAGGATGGAATAGATAGGAAAAATCCCCCAATGACATCCACAACACCGATCACCTCTGAACCAACAGACTCAAAAATACCTCCCTTGCCATCATGACCAACCCTAGCACCACCACAAACGAACTCAGACTCGAACAAATAGTAGCAGAAGGAAAGAACAAATCTCTTAAGAGAGAACTGAGCACAAATCAAACCCCAAAACAAGGCAAAGAAACAATCATGAACCTCCCCCACACCATCTACATAGCCATGCTCCTCCCCTTTTCTTGAATCTTGACCCCTTGAAACCCTTCCACATCCGTTCTCACTTTCTATGCAGATCTTGCTCATTTCTTATCAATTTACAATTAAAGAGATCCCATTTGACATTGATAGTTACAATTCAAAGCTATAATCAATAACTATAGTATCTTAATTTGCCTATATAAATATACTATTTTTGTGTGAAAAAGAATATAAATTCAAATTACACATGGCCCCTAAACCTTCTCTCCTTATATAACCTAATTTTTTAAAATAAATATATTACGAAATTTATATGTCAATCTACCACTTAATAGAAAACCCAGATTAAAAGTCACCATGAAAAAAACAATTATGTTCTCTAATTTTAAGTGTTGTCTTTCATGTAATGTTTCTTTTTACTCCGAAGACATTCCTTTACTTGAGATGTACAACCTAATAGTGGAAATCAATGGTACACCTTTGCCAATAAACATGAAAGGCATTTGAAATGTTTATATCAATCATATACGTTTTACCAATATTTTTGTTTAAACTATTATTTTATTCCTTACAATTAGAACCCACTTTACACAAATTTTGGATTATGCCAGTGCTTGGATTCAATTACCATTTAATGTTAATAATGCTAAAACTATTTTTATTTCTTACAACCTATTGTTGCTGGTACATCAATGCTTTCTTTATTATTTCTTTGTCTTATAATATTTACCTCATCAAAATTTCCTAATTGCATTGGTCAAAAGGCCTTACTTGCATAGACTAACAATTATTAGTTGGCAAATAGCATTGTAATTTCTTAATAGTCTAGTTATTAAATAGATTATGTGCAACATGTTGAACACGTACTACACAACTCAAATCTACATAAAATAAATTCAATGACTAAAATATGTAATTAAGTGCCCCTCATGGTTCTTACCTCTATTTTTATTTATCTATATATTTGTTGATTAAATTAATTCATATTTAATATTCTCTTATAATTATTTTTTTTAATATTATATATTATAAATTATTAAATGTAATTTGGAAATTATTTAAATTCTTTAGTTCATATAAAAATTAATATTATAATTACAATAATTATGTTATACTATATATGTATGTATGTATGTATGTATGTATGTATGTATGTATGTATGTATATTCATATACATATATATGTTTATACATGTATATACATATATACATACATACATAAATACACACACACACACATATATATATGTATGTGTGTGTGTGTGTCTTTGTATGCATATATATATATATATATATCTTTGTGTGTGTGTGTGTTGAGGTTAAAGTTGGACTCCAAAGAAATGTCCTAAAACTTGTTAGTCCAATCATAAAATATAAAAAGGAAAGCTACAGGAAACTTAACTTCAACCAATGAAGTAACATGAAGTAAATAAAATAAATAAGATTATGGCTTTCATGATTTACACCTGATTCAAGATAACATGATATTAAGCTATGATAAGAATTCTAAAATTTCTAATTGCTTCAAACTCAAAGTCACAAATGCAAGATTATAAACTCCTATAATGACTATATGATTAGCTATTAGTTTTAAAATGGCTTAGGAGATCTCTTTTTATAGATTTTTGAGTGCAAGTTTTTAGGTGGCAGAGATCGATGATCATGATTGAATCTTGCAAACAGGATGGCTATGAGAAAGGGGGAAGAAGAAGACAAGTCTCACTCATCTCACCTTGGCTGAGTTGAAGACTTGAGGGGATATAGGATAGTTGCCGAAGATTTATGAATGAGAGGACAAGTGGACTCAAGTCCTCCTAAGATATAGGGATGTTGGAGAGAATATAGAAGAAAGTTAGGAAATATGTGTACGTACACAATAAATCATTTATTTTGGAAGTTGGAGATAAGTGGCTAATAAATTATTTTATTTTATTTTATTTTGTTAAATTAATTTAGCCACATGATGGATAAGTTGGCAAAGAAGAAGTGATGTAGATAATGAAAGGTGAGTTCGAAAAGGGATTGAATTATTAAGAAATTATTTAATTAATGAGACTATAGGATAGTAGACAGAGGTATAATTAAATATTAGATATTTAATTAATTGATTAGAAGAAAAGGATATAATGAATTAATTAATAAAATATTTCAATTGCATTAATTAATAAAACGATGTGAAATGAATTAAATAAATTAATCTTTTTTAATTAATTATTTAATAGAAGAATAATTATTAAATAAATATAAAATATTTATTTAATTTCTCATAGCCAATTTTATGTGTATACATTTTGTGCCTCTTTGAAATGATGTTGAGATAATATTGTTTCAAAGATTAAATCAAGTCTCAATAATGCACTTGATAGAGATAAAAATCCTGATTGTGTGCCCCCTCGGGAGATTGATCATGAAATTATTGAAAAATTTTGATTGAGAAATTAATCTTATGATAATCGATTTAAATTTCTACAACTTTGGTTGATGAAAATGTATTCTCATTGATTACTTTGATATTTTGCTTGATTTGATGATTGATAGAGTTTGATTGAGTTCATGATGAATGAATGTCAATGATATAAACTCGAAGATTTGATGATTTGATATGATAGAGTTTGAGTTAATTCATGACTGATGACCGTCAAGGATGTAAACTCTATTAGTCAATTGAAATAACTAGAAGATAATTGAGAGGGAGGGGGGGGTGAATCAGTTGTCTCAGATTACTGGAACATTAAGCAATTAAACTTTAATAACGAAATATAAAACATTAATACGAGAATGCTTAAACCAAATATCGAAATAGTAGTTAAACCAATTAAGCATAAACAATAATGAGAGAATAAATACTATCCACATGACACCAAGATTTATATGTGGAAAACCCAGTAAAGGGAAAAACCAAGGTGAGAAGCCTACCCACAGTCAGATAATACTTCTCCAGTAAGTATGTCAATTATAATTGAGGTGCCTATACTTGTAGGAAGGCCAGTAGCCTAGAGCACGTTGCTTATCACAAAAGGAGTCTCACTGGCTACATAGAAATCTAGACTATAATCCAGAAGAATGAATGAATTGCAAAGATAACATCTCATATGCTTGAATATAGTTCTGGTTAAGCTCAATACTGGAGGACTAAAACCTTATTCATAAACACAACTTGATCTCCAATGATCACCCAAATCCTCTGCCTGAATGATATTACATTACTCACTCCTTACATATCCATATCCCATGCCATGATGATTTACGATGAGATTGGCCACCATAAACAATCAAAATGGCCACCAGCCAATAAAACAACTACATAATTACAAAAAATGTCAGCCTTAGGCCAAACAAATAATATCCAACCCATAAGACATCCCAAAAACACATCGAGAGGTGGAATCCACACATTACATTAAGTTGGTCCATAACCTATATGAACAGTCACTCAATATAGGTCCACACACGCTAAAGCAATGATCCCAATCACCTAAGCATCAAACATGATCACCAGAAGCCTCACCAACACCACTTATGCATATCATCAAAGATCTTCATCAAATCTCTATTGGTGAAACCCTCGCTGGAAGCACAAACCAAGCTTTCTAGCAAATAGGATAGCATCCGATCACCAGAACAAAACCAACTGACTGAACATGAATTAGAGTAGCATGAATAAGACAATTCTATAAACCAAACATACCGGAGCATACTGGATCCAATCCAACCAGAAACCAAATAACCTACCAGGACCAGAAGGGTGTCAGTAAAGCATCCAAAATAGCTAGTGTTGACATCAATGACAAAACATCAATGCAACACATAATAAATTCCTCCAAATAGCCAATAAACTCAATATTGAATAGAATATATGCATAGCCTCATGATGAATGAGCGTCACTAATATGTGGTCAAAAAGATTGATATAAATCGCAAGTGAGTGAATAGGATAGTTGATTGATTGATCAAAGTGATTGATTGGATCAAGAACTGACATTTTGTTGATATCATGTTGCAAGGGGATCTATATGTATTGATTCATCTAGGGGGAGTACAAGGATCTTCAAGGTCTACAACATCTGAAAAGAGTGGTGCTCTTCGTCCTAGTTGACATATTGATATGAGACATTGATTTGTATCATGTGGCATTGGATTTTATTGATTATTTCTTTGATATCAGTGTCTACTTGGACTATTTATTATTTTATGATGATATGCAGACATGGACACTATATGATGCTAATGATTCATGATTTTTTATGCATGTTACTCTATATGATGATTATCTATATGCATTGATTACATAGATTATATATGCAGTGATGGATGATGTTATGTTGATCTTTTCTTTCCTTTATTTTGATGATGATGATGTTCTATATGATGCAATGATAATGAAATGATTCTTTTGATTTTACTAATCATGGATGCAAATGAAATTAATTGTATAATGCTTTACTTAAATGATGCAAATGCAATGATCTATATGAGAATGCTTCTAATGATTACACATGTAAATCAATGGTGTTTTTTTAATTTTTAATGTGTATGCATATAATGATTTGAAATGCAAATAATCTATATGAAATGTATTTTATTTCAAGTTTGATGTTTTTAAATACAAATGATGATTACGATTGCTATGCTTGATCAAACTTATGTGATGGATTCTTATATGTAATGCTGATAATCATAAATGAACCTAAGTGTAAAGATGCAACTAAATGACCTTAATGGATAAAAAGAACTGCAATGATAATGATCCTAATGGAAATAATAATGATGATATACTACATGATTAATGAAATGCAAACTAATGTAATGCAAATGATTATGATCAAAATGAAAACCTAATGAAATGAATTAACCTAAATGCAAATTGTTTTAGTTTATCCAAGTATACTCAATCTTTATTTAAAACCGTTGATCTCTAAATGGAATAAAATGCTTATAATGCAACTGACAATGAATGCTTATAATGTAGATGAATAATGAGCTAATCTAAAATGATCTAACTGAAATGATACTTCCATTCTTCATAGTTTGTCTTCTAATAGTGGTTAATTTCATCATTGATCTTTAAAAATGTTGTAAGAAAATACAAGCATCTTGACATATAATGATTCAAGTTGACCTGAGTATTTCTTACATGGATTTTGATATAGCAAGTTTATACAAGAAACTTAATATGATGACTCAAGCTAACTTGAGTATTTCTTGCAGAATAGATAAGGATTATCCCCTTTCATGCAACACTCGAAATGCCCTCCTTGATCTTTTGACGATGATATCATTAGAAAAGTACATAGGTTAATAAGAGATAAGCCACAGACAACAAACAAAGAAAATAATCATGCCCCATCATATCTTCTCTAGTCATGGACATCCTTAAGTTGCATAGAGTACAAGATTAGCAATAAATCAAGATATAAAAACTGAATCTTGTATGTCATACACATGTTCTCATGGTCATTAACTGATATCATCATCTTGATCAATAATTAGTGATTATCCTTTACTACTTGCTGATTGAATCTTTGTTTTCTGAGTTTCACGATTCAGTTGTTACAAAATACCTTGATCTTTGTTGCTTTGTTGCTCGTTATCTGTTTCCAAACCCTAGGTGATTTGTTTTTCTAGGTTTTTTGAATGTTTTGGATTTTCAAAGATTTAAGAGATCACCTTAGCAAACTGAATTAGGATTTTGCCTCGAGCGGAAACAAAATTTATTACGGATGTACAAAAAATGATCAAAATCCAAACCATGGTGGGATATAATGCAGATTTGATTTATAAAATCCAAGATAGTGACTACACTAAGTATGTAAAAGATTGATATTATTGATAAGCTGCATATTTCTTGCTAAATGGTCTAGAGAAATGAATGCGAAAGATGAAATGGAAAGGCTAGGATATATGGAAGCAATAGATGCAATAGGATGGATAGATGCGATATGATGGATAAATACATAAAGCGATGTCATACATGAAATAACCTACTTTTAGATAGCGTTTGTTTACCAGGCTTTTACTACTTGTTTTTATTGAACATTTTGATTTTTTTTTTTTGTCTTTCCTCATTTTTGAGAGATGAAACATGTCCTGCCATCAATTCGTAAAGATAAGACTACCCAGAACAATATCCATTAGTCATACTGATCTATGTCATTACTTTGATTTATTTGATGATTGATAAGAATGTCTAGTTTCAAAGAGTGAGTAACCAGTATAAGACCGATTTGTCTAGTTTTGAATGTACCTTTCCCTATATAACACACACTGATGTTGATAGTTGGATTGATTAAATAGACATGTGATTAGTTGATTGTAGACTTTGAGAATTTTCCTATTGTTTATCTGATTTGATGGATGGTCCTCCATGTTGTCATGCTCTGATTTTTTTTTGTTTTTTGTTTATTTTGTCAATTTTTTAATTTTTAGTTTTAGGACATTTTGTGATTTTTTATAGATTTTTTTTTTGAATTAGATGCAAGATGTATTTGGTGTCCCCAATGTATAGCAAGACAAGGAATGGATGAATTGTTGAGTTGAAGATGAATGGGTGAAAGATAGATGTATCTTATTATCGAACATGAAGAAACATGTCAAGAGCTTTTTAAAATCATGTTTTTGTCCTTAGTTTTGATCAAGATCAAGAATAGAAAATGGGATATCGATGGAGATAGGATATGGATAGGAGAAACAAGATCATACATAGTGATAGATGATGGAATAAATAAATAGTTAGGATAGATGGTATAAATTAGCATGAACCAAGATCATACATAGTACTGGACGAATTTAATAGGGTAATGGATACTGGAGGAAGGATAATAGGAGATGTGGTATGAAGAATAGAGTGGATGAAACTTTGAACCCAAGTATAGAGGTCTCCATTTTTAAAGAGGTGATATGTCAGATTATGACAATATTTAGCACCACCTGAATAAGACTTCCTAAAATTTTCAAAGATAGAGACCCAACCCACACTAAGAACCCCCAAAAAATTCAACCAAACATATCTAGCAACTAGGAAATAGACTCAAAGGGGAAGAAGAATCCCAAACTAGATCATGGTACTTAGTCTTTGATCACCCATGTGTGTAAAAGTGAGTTCATTCTGGCTCATATGATCATTGTAATCTTTAAAATCCACCGTGGCTAGCTACATGAGTTACCCTAACTTCAAAAGCATCCTAGATAGACCCTTGCTCCCAACAAGCATCCATATCTCCAACCAGGTTATCGTTGTAATATCACAAATATTTCTCCATTGTTAGCCATGCGACCATAGTCCTGATAGAGTTACTCTCATATTCCCATAGTTAAGATTTTGATATTTCATTTTTTTTTCTTTTCTGCATATTTCTTTTCCTAATCATGCTTTGGATCTTTTGATATTGTATTTTATTTTCTTATTTTGGTTGCATTGGCTTGTAAGTAATGAAACTTACATGGGTCTGATAATTACAATGGTGCTGAAGCAAGATTTTAGATTTTTCACTAGCCATGTCTTCGACTAAGAGATCACAATGATTTAGAGAAATTGATTAAGTGTATGAGATATAGTAATCAAAAGATGTTGGTACCAAGATACGATAAGTGGTTATTTTTTGATTGAGTGTGTATCACAATAAAAAGATAATGTTAAAGAGGAACAACCTCAGATTCTGAAGTGTATCATGAATATATATCTAGAAAATAGACTGAACATGAGATTCGAGCACGGGAAAGCATGTGACAAAATGACACAAATGCCTATTTCACAGATAATGAGTTTATGCAAAGAATTGAATGAAAGAGATGGAAGGATATAAAAGAGGTGTTGGATAATAGATAGAATGTTTAAATATTTGTGCAAGGATAGATGGAAATGTATTCAAGATGAGTGTTGGTACAAAACTCAAGAAGTGATGAAGAGATGGAGGAAAATTGAATTTTGGGACATAAGAACCCAAAATAGATAAAGGAAATGATGAAAGAATAGTTTTAAAAAGATGTTTAGATAGATGTTTGAAACAAGTTCAAATATGTGTGCTTTGTTGATTTTTCTTATGGATTATTTGAGGTGATGGAATGGTGGATGGAGGGAATTAAGGACCCAAGATGGGTGGAAGGAATGGAGAGTTTGACTTTGGAATGACTGACAACAAAAATGGATTTGGAGGATGAAGAGTTTGTCTTTGGAACGAAAGGACCTAAAATGGATTTGGAGGATGAAGAGTTTGACTATGGAATGAAAGGACCTAAAATAGATTTGAAGGATGAACTGTTTGGCTTTGGAACAAAAGGACCTAAAATGGATTTGGAGGATTTAAGGATTCCTTTATCTTGATCTTGACTTGGAGTAGGATCATTTGAGTTTGTTCTTTTCTCTTGATTTTGAATTAGATTAGTGAAGGAGTGGAAGGGATATCATTCTCTTTCTTAGGAGGTTGATGTTGAATAGGACTCTGATCTTGAGATAAAACAAGATCATTGTGGATGGATTACCAAAAACTTAGGGGTTCATCATAAGATTCTTGATAGGTAGGATCTTGATAAAAAATGGGATTAGATTCAAGAGCCATGATATATTGATCTTGATTTAGGCTAGGATTCATTTCCTTTTAATAAGCTTCTTCTTTTCCAAGCGACAAGGGATGGTCACATGAGTGATCAAAGTTTCAGTTTAGATAGGTTGATGTTGTTGACTTGATGAATACTTTAGTTTGGATACCCAAGCTCACTAAGTCAAATAGAGGGTTTTTTTAATAGGCCCCTATGACAGAGTATGTCAAATGATATGGATAAAGTATCTCAATATGGAAACTTGAATACCTAGCTAGGTATTATTGTCATTGAGATAATTGGATGATAAACTCTTGATCACTTTATTTGATACTCCTGTTATGATTTCTCCCTGTTTGAACTAATTTTTTTATTTATTTGTTGATTCATACTTTGCAAGATGTTTGATCATTTGTGACAAGAATACATAGCACACATGGAGGCAATTCTTGTCCTAATGCTAAACATTTAGTGTATGTTGTTTTGAGGATGTGTTCAAATCCCTAATATTTTCACTGTTTTGGATACAAATAAGACACACCAAGTAGACTCTTTATTCAAGGGTCATTAACAATATCATATCCCACTAGTCTCGATACTCTATTAGCTCAAACAACCTTGTCACCCCTAGAGGGCGTCTATTTTTTTGCATTTTTCCAAAAATTAACCCAAAGAGAATTTCTCCTCAATTGAGTAGTTATCTTGGGAGATATATGGTGAGTAATATTGGGGGTGGATTCTTCCCCACCCTTGCACTATAATATTCCCAATGTATGGCAACTGACTCGGCTCAAAGCTTCTACTTCTATGGTTTGTAATGAGGATTTCATTCGGCGTGACAAATGATAAACTTAATTAAGAGGCTTCCCAACCTTAGAAGGAAGGATTTTCACATCACAAGGATACTAGGGGAAGGCTATCAAATACACACTTCCATTGGAGGGGATTTTCATCAGCCTCCACATTTGATTATAGTAGGTTGGTAAACTTGGCGATAAACTCATTACCCACTTGGGTCATCCCATCTCCTAGCCCCCTCAAAGCATTGGGAAGACATGCCCTCTAAAGGTTTTAATTTCTTGAAATTAAAGAAAGAATAAAAGAGTGGGTTTGAATTTTTTGTCACCCAATTAAGGGGAGAGCATATGCCTAACACTTTCAAGACACAGAGTATAATTGTTCTTTTTAACATTCCATAAAAATGTGATCTATCCTCTATTTGGAGATGTTTTTTATTAAGGGTAAAAAAGTTTTGAGGGGACTAGAAACCCCGTAAAATAGGTTTTGAGGGGAACCCAAATCGTAGAGGTTTTGAAGGGACCGGAAACCCTTAGATTTTACCAAGATCTAGAACCCACATTGCAATGCTCCTAAAAGAAAAGAACATCAACATACCAACAGCCAAGCCACAAACTAGACATAAATCATCCCTAACACATAAACATGGGTTTTACAAGGCTTCCTTAACTTAAAGATGTTTCCATGGGTAAATCCTGACACCCATCACCTTCAACAACACCATATTACAATAGATCAACATATACTCACAATCTAGCCTAATGGGGTTTTGAAAGGCTCCCCTAACCTTCCTTAAGGATTGTAAATTAGCTCCCCCCACCCAAAAACAATGGTTTTCCCAAGCTCCCTTAACCTATAAAAAAGACATCAACTTTCCAACAACGCAACTAACCCTTAACCAAAAACTATCACTGGCCAGACTAGGCCCTTTAAAATTGCTAGTCTCTAGCTTGCCTGTGGAGTGAACAAGTCTCCCACAACAAGCACACATGAAAAAGATAAGAACCTGAAAGAACACATGGGGGTTTTGAAAGGCTCTCGTAACCTTCATGACATACAAAAGAAGGGTTTTGGAAGGCTCTCGTAAGTTTGCTACATGAGTTACCCTAACTTCAAAAGCATCCTAGATAGACCCTTGCTCCCAGCAAGCATCCATATCTCCAACAAGGTTATTGTTGTAATATCACAAATATTTCTCCATTGTTAGCCATACGACCATAGTCCTGATGGAGTTACTCTCATATTCCCATAGTTAAGATTTTGATATTTCATTTTTTTTTCTTTTCTGCATATTTCTTTTCCTAATCATGCTTTGGATCTTTTGATATTGTATTTTATTTTCTTATTTTGGTTGCATTGGCTTGTAAGTAATGAAACTTACATGGGTCTGATAATTACAATGGCGCTGAAGCAAGATCTTAGATTTTTCACTAGCCATGTCTTCGACTAAGAGATCACAATGATTTAGAGAAATTGATTAAGTGTATGAGATATAGTAATCAAAAGATGTTGGTACCAAGATACAATAAGTGGTTCTTTTTTGATTGAGTGTGTATCGCAATAAAAAGATAATGTTAAAGAGGAACAACCTTAGATTATGAAGTGTATCATGAATATATATCTAGAAAATAGACTGAACATGAGATTCGAGCATGGGAAAGCATGTGACAAAATGACACAAATGCTTATTTCACAGATAATGAGTTTATGCAAAGAATTGAGTGAAAGAGATGGAAGGATATAAAAGAGGTGTTGGATAATAGATAGAATGTTTAAATATTTGTGCAAGGATAGATGGAAATGTATTCAAGATGAGTGTTGATACAAAATTCAAGAAGTTATGAAGAGATGGAGGAAAATTGAATTTTGGGACATAAGAACCCAAAATAGATAAAGGAAATGATAAAAGAATAGTTTTAAAAAGATGTTTAGATAGAGGTTTGAAACAAGTTCAAATATGTGTGCTTTGTTGATTTTTCTTATGGATCATTTGAGGCGATGGAATGGTGGATGGAGGGAATTAAGGACCCAAGATGGGTGGAAGGAATGGAGAGTTTGACTTTGGAATGATTGACAACAAAAATGGATTTGGAGGATGAAGAGTTTGTCTTTGGAACGAAAGGACCTAAAATGGATTTGGAGGATGAAGAGTTTGACTATGGAGTGAAAGGACCTAAAATAGATTTGAAGGATGAAGAGTTTGGCTTTGGAACAAAAGGACCTAAAATGGATTTGGAGGATGAAAGGATTCCTTTATCTTGATCTTGACTTGGAGTAGGATCATTTCAGTTTTTTCTTTTCTCTTGATTTTGAATTAGATTAGTGAAGGAGTGGAAGGGATATCATTCTCTTTCTTAGGAGGTTGATGTTGAATAGGACTCTGATCTTGAGATAAAACAAGATCATTGTGGATGGATTACCAAAAACTTAGGGGTTCATCATAAGATTCTTGATAGGTAGGATCTTGATAAAAAATGGGATTAGATTCGAAAGCCATTATATATTGATCTTGATTTAGGCTAGGATTCATTTCCTTTTAATAAGCTTCTTCTTTTCCAAGCGACAAGGGATGGTCACATGAGTGATCAAAGTTTCAGTTTAGATAGGTTGATGTTGTTGACTTGATGAATACTTTGTTTTGGATACCCAAGCTCACTAAGTCAAATAGAGGGTTTTTTTAATAGGCCCCTAAGACAAAGTATGTCAAATGATATGGATAAAGTATCTCGATATGGAAACTTGAATACGTAGCTAGGTATTATTGTCATTGAGATAATTGGATGATAAACTCTTGATCACTTTATTTGATACTCCTGTTATGATTTCTCCCTGTTTGAACTAATTTTTTTATTTATTTGTTGATTCATACTTTGCAAGATGTTTGATCATTTGTGACAAGAATACATAGCACACATGGAGGCAATGCTTGTCATAATGCTAAACATTTAGTGTATGTTGTTTTGAGGATGTGTTCAAATCCCTAATATTTTCACTGTTTTGGATACAAATAAGACACACCAAGTAGACTCTTTATTCAAGGGTCATTAACAATATCATATCCCACTAGTCTTGATACTCTGTTAACTCAAACAACCTTGTCACCCCTAGAGGGCGTCTATTTTTTTGCATTTTTCCAAAAATTAACCCAAAGAGAATTTCTCCTCAATTGAGTAGTTATCTTGGGAGATATATGGTGAGTAATATTGGGGGTGGATTCTTCCCCACCCTTGCACTATAATATTCTCAATGTATGGCAACTGACTCGGCTCAAAGCTTCTACTTCTATGGTTTGTAATAAGGATTTCATTCGGCGTGACAAATGATAAACTTAATTAAGAGGCTTCCCAACCTTAGAAGAAAGGATTTTCACATCACAAGGATACTAGGGGAAGGCTATCAAATACACACTTCCATTGTAGGGGATTTTCATCAGCCTCCACATTTGATTATAGTAGGTTGGTAAACTTGGTGATAAAGTCATTACCCACTTGGGTCATCCCATCTCACTAGCCCCCTCAAGGCATTGGGAAGACATGCCCTCTAAAGGTTTTAATTTATTGAAAGTAAAGAAAGATTAAAAGAGTGGGTTTGAATTTTTTGTCACCCAATTAAGGGGAGAGCATATGCCTAACACTTTCAAGACACAGAGTATAATTGTTCTTTTTAACCTTCCATAGAAATGTGATCTATCCTCTATTTGGAGATGTTTTTTATTAAGGGTAAAAAGTTTTGAGGGGACTAGAAATCCCGTACAATAGGTTTTGAGGGGAACCCAAACCATAGAGGTTTTGAAGGGACCCGAAACCCTTAGATTTTACCAAGATCTAGAACCCACATTACAACGCTCCTAAAAGAAAAGAACATCAACATACCAACAGCCAAGCCACAAACTAGACATAAATCATCCCTAACACATAAACATGGGTTTTACAAGGCTTCCTCAACTTAAAGATGTTTCCATGGGTAAATCCTGACACCCATCACCTTCAACAACACCATATTACAATAGATCAACATATACTCACAATCTAGCCTAATGGGGTTTTGAAAGGCTCCCCTAACCTTCCTTAAGGATTGTAAACTAGCTCCCCCCCAAAAAAAACAATGGTTTTCCCAAGCTCCCTTAACCTATAAAAAAGACATCAAATTTCCAACAACGCAACTAACCCTTAACCAAAAACTATCACTGGCTAGACTAGGCCCTTTAAAATTGCTAGTCTCTAGCTTGCCTGTGGAGTGAACAAGTCTCCCACAACAAGCACACATGAAAAAGATAAGAACTTGAAAGGAAACATGGGGGTTTTGAAAGGCTCTCGTAACCTTCATGACATACAAAAGGAGGATTTTGGAAGGCTCCCTCAAACCCCAAAACATTCTAGACATTCTAAATTCAATGCATCAGAGATAGTTTTGTAGCTGTACTATCCAAGTTCAATTGGGAAAATTGCTCTAGACTCACTTTTCATCCCTAATTTCTTATCAACATGAGCTAACTGTCAGTAGACTTCCAGGAGTACATAATTATCAAGAGTATATGTGGGCAATTTGAAAGGTTCATCTTTAAAGCCTCCAATTCTAATATAAGTGAACCTAGGAAATTGAATAAAACAACTCCCATAAGTACTAATCAATTTTAATGCTTCAGATGACATTCTCTTATTCATATTTCCCTGCAGTTCAAAAGTTAATCTTCCTACAAAGACATCATTCCATCTCAAGAATTTTTCTGTATACCTCTGTCTCTGCAAGTGTGGATAGAACTCATAGACTTTCATTCCATCAACCCAAGGCTTTTGATATAAACCTGGCCATTCTCTAATGCAAGCTAAAATATAAAATAGGTAGGAAGACATATGAAAACTGGCTATTTCAACAAAATTACTCAAACCTTCATGGAATCTCTCTGCAATTACTTGCGCCTAATCAAGGTATTTCTCGCCAGATAATAACACTTGAATGTAAAAATACATCCAGTCTTTCCAATAGAAGGCATGTGAATTCCCCTTAAGCCTGTTCAAAAGAATTACAATATCCCTCACTTCTGTAGTAAAATGCTCCCTTGTCAAGGGTTTATGTAACTTAGAACCTCCCTTCTGCATTTTAAGGAGCCAATTTCTAGCAATGACACTCCGATAAACACTTTTCTTCTCAAAGAAAAATGCATATGAGGTTCCTATGGACCAATCTTCATATGGCTCTTTGTGAGGGATCCCAATCGTAGCCATTACTATTTCTCTGTCAATCTGCACTAACATGTCTCCATTACTGGCCCTAATACACTTGTTACTAGCATCATATTTAACGATGAAAAACATTGAAAAGTACCAAAGCATGCTTTGCCCCAGCTCATTTATCCGTGTAAAACTTCCCATGATTTGATATAGTTCTGATATGCTCATTAATTAAAAATCAATTCCACACAGCTGACATGCTTTCTCATGATTTCTTTCCATAATTATAGTTTGAAAACACGAAAAACTAGGAATATTTTGTTCCCAGCGTGCTGCCTTTATCTCCTAAACACCACCGGGATGATTTGAAACAATGCTTTGAACCTTGAACTATTTCAAAAGAAGTTCATTGGTTCAAAGTTCAAAGACAAAACACCAACACTTGCGGCAAGGAAGAAGGAAATAAAAGAAAATTTCAATGATGCAAAAATGAACCTTGAACCTTGAAGCATTCCAAGAGTGGTTCAATGGTTCAAGTTCAAGACGACCACAAGGACTGGCGTTAAAGGGACAGCTGCAATACATAAGACAAAATACCGATTGAACCTTGAACCTTGAACTGGAAAGGTTCAAAGTTCAAGTTCAATGACTATGCTAATGAAGACTTAGAACTTAATAGACCACATTTCCTTTGAACCAGAATTTTGAGCTTTATAAAGGGTTCAATAGACAAGTACAAAACTCAAATTGATGAAGACTTAAGCTTTGCAATACTTAATAAAATGATGACCCCTAATTGATAAGCTATAAGTGGATAAATAAGGGGTAACAGGTAGTAAGTAGACCGGGTAGCAATAAGCAGTGAATAGACTGACAAACAACAAGTACACTAGAAAGAAGTAAGTAGACCAACAAGTAGTAAGTAGACTGAGTTGCAGTGAGTAGACCGACATAGAAGAGGTCCACTAGCTAAGCAAAGAATAGACCGGTATACAGGAGGAAACCGACTAGACAAATTTTGATCAGTACACTGGAAGAGTTTGTAACTGATAGAATGGTAATGTTCAGTTAACATTTAGTTAAATCGGGAGTCTTCTCTAGTCATCTGACAGAATTATCAGTATTTTTGACTTTCTTGACAGAGATTCCTGTAATAATTTCAGGGGTGTGATTTAAGGCATGATAACAAAATTTTGAATGAGATGTTTTGGAGGTAAAAGTTGGCAACAGACTGTAGGGTCAATAAATTCACATACCTCATTCTTGAGATAGCTATTGTCAAGGTGATTTGAGAAAATGTGAAGTGTACACAGGGGGATTCTAAAAGAGTACAAAGCCGAGTGACAAAGGACTGGTAGTATGGAATCCAAGGATAAACAAATTGACACAACTGATGTAGACATAGTGTGATTCTTCAATGTGATCTGATCAAGCTAATGAGTAGCCACTCTTGCATATCATCTTTATGTTTCTCTTTAAACATTGCAACTAAAATCCCTTAATAGGGTTGACTTTAACAGGTCCCATTATAAAAATCCCTTAACTAGGTGTCATCTTAATTGATGATCTTGAGACCTTTTGATAAGGCTACCTTTAATAGGGTAAAGGCACTAACAGGCCTTAGTCAAAATCCCTTAACCAAGTGACACATAACAGTGTCTTTGTAATCTCCTAATAGGGATGGCTCTTTATCGGGCATACTCTAGAATAGTACAAATTTTGTGAGTTACTACTCACACTGTGGTTTTCTCCCATTTGGGTTTCCACGAGATAAATCTTGGTGTCACTGTGTTTCTTTTCATGCATGGTTATTCTTCTACAATAGTTATTTATATTAATGAATGTTAAGTTAGTAATAACCTAAGTTAAAAAGTTTTAATTGGGCAAAACCGGTAAAGTATCGATTGACCCCTCCCCTCTCAGCATCAGTTGGGACTAATAAGTGCAACCAACCAAAACATGATAGAAAAGGTCAAAACCAATTTTGCCTCAAAAAGGGGGAACTTAGGATACAACCTAGAGTAGGGAAAAGCTAGCAACCATATAAGATTTAGAAAGATCAAATGCCTCCATCAAAGACCTATAAGTAAATCCAGCTTGGATTAGAAACTCTAGGCTATCCCATCCATCCTCATGATCACCATCTCCCTCATTTTCCTCCTTTGCATCTTTGCCTCCTCTGAAAACCCTAGCACCATAGTTCTTACTCCCACTCACCATAATGTCTTTTATAATATTTTTTGTTATTTTTATAGATTTTTTCCCAAATGTAAATAGCATTGCTTAAACTTGTGATGTACTACCATCCCATGCATCTTTCTTTTGAATAGGTTATAATTTTTATTTTTATTTTTTAGGAATGTATAAACCTTAGTTCGTAAAACAATAAGAAGTTCTTCAACATAGGGAAGCATAAGAAGCCACAACATAGATGTCATCCACTATAACATATATTCCTTGATAAATATAATAATAGAAGGATCAATGCCCATTGGGATCGTCAAAGTGAAATCATAAGATGTATCACTATACCTCTATCTACATGAGCTACCCTCAACTGACATAATGATAAATCTAGAAGAATTGAACTTGTGACTATTGTCTACATTTTCAACATCTTGACCATTGATCTATCCCTAAATATATAAACAATAGAACTTAATATATTAAACTAATATTTATCTTCAATTCTATCATTTTAATAATAATAGTAATTTCATTTTGTATTTCAAATTGACTACTGAACCAGAATTTAATATTATTTCTTTTGATGTGGAATGGAATATACAGATGTAATTATCTTCCAAACATGTCGACTATGAAGTACGATACAAAGGAGGAATAAAATAAATATAAAATTCATTATCATACATATGGAAAATTACAACTTCTGTTTGTGCACTTCACTAGGCTTTATTCATGTGGACGTCTGTCGAAATGAGTGAGAATAGTTAGTCAAAAGATAACTCCAATTACATGATGCCAAATTATATATTCTTCACAGACTTGCTGAGCAGCTGAACTTATTCTGAGATTCGGAACACTTCCTAGCCTTTTTTTTTCTTGTATGTTAATGGAATGTATTTATGTCATTAATGTATGAGCAGACGGTGAAAATGTCAAATTCAATATGAAATTTTTTGATCATTATGTTTTATAAAAATTTCATCATATTAGAATGAATTCTTGAACTTAATAAGAGCTTATAGTGTTTAGTTTGAATGAAACACAATAAAAGGAGTTTGTGGTATTTGAAAGAGTTCAAAGGCTAAGCAATTTTATAATTACAGAGAAACATGTATTCTACAATACAAAAGAAGCAAATATCCTTGATATAGAGCTACAAACTTGTCTTTATAGTTTAGGCATAACTGAGATGAATTATAGTTAAAAATCCCTAACCCTACCTAGGGTTAGGGTACAAATTATCAGAGTAGAGTAGAGATTCATGAAGTTCATTTGACCTAAGTTTATTACAGCCTCTAAGAATATGCTCCATCTAGGAATAAATAAGAAATCATTGCATTCAATGCATCTCTATAGCATCTATAGGCCAATAAAGTCTCTATTTTTCATTAAATGGGCATAAGTGTATCTTGGAATCCTTTTCAGGATCACTTATGGAGTAATGGTGGAAATCTGAAAGTGGTCGAATTGGATTCCAATTAGATTTAGGTGCCAACTAGGCTCAAAAATGAATTTGATAGCTTAGTCAACAACTACCCTGCGCCAAAAAAAATATATTTCTACTTGCCTACAAGCTTGAATTTTGGCCCTTCGATCATATAGATGGCATGAAGATGGATGTCCAAGATCATGCCACGTAGCCTTTCACAGGGCTCAATAAAATTTTAAAATGCCACCATCTTATTTGGCCTTTATGAAAATCTAGTGGTTGTGATTGGGCCACGTATTGGGTGAGGTCCACATTGTATTTCGCTACTTTGCTGCACATGAAACTTTAGCACTTTATATTTCAATGAAATGGCAAATGCAATCACCATTTTGTGGCTTTGAAATCTCCTTCATATCGTATCACTATGAAGCAAAAAAATCCCTATTTAGTTGGGCCTTATGGTGACATTCAACATAGGTCCCACCTTAGCTAGCATTCGTTAAGAATTGGCCCTTTTGTCCAGACACTTTTCTTCCTCTCACCACATTTGGAAGCTTGGCAGAAAATGACCTTCACCATTTTGTAGACCAAGTCCCACCTCGGGGTGAGACCATTGCGAAATGGAAAAAAATACCTATGTAACAGCCTTACCTTTCACAATTTCGCGGGGAGGGACTGAGTTCTTATGTGTCTTTGCAAAACCCTGAAGCCTCTTGTTACCTACCAACTCACTGCTAATTTTGATAACTTTAAACCTTTTTCACTAATTCGCAAGGGGAATGGAATATTTCTATTGGAGTTGAGGAAAATTCAACTCTACAGCTCCCAAAGATCACCTGCATGCAAACCTGTCACAAAAGGAGAGAAGCAATAAGGCTATGGAGGCCAAAATTCAGAGATCCAGAAAACATGAGTCATATTGATTGTGCAACAAGAATGCAATTCAATAATTACAGTTGTTATGAAAATACAAAAGAGAATCCTTATAAAAAGATACTCGAAACCCTAAAGGTGAAAACCCTAAAGAATTAAAAGATTCCTAAGTTTAGCTTAACTATAGAGTATAATAGACTAACAATTAAATAAATAATTATTAGCTAATAAAAGATAACTCTAGCACCCCCCCTTATGATGAATTTAGGGAGTAGCTAGAAAACAACTAAGGACTAAAAAAACATGTAAAAAATGCAGAAAAGAAACAATGGGTCTCGACAACTAGGCCTGATGAGGTACCCAAGTACAATAAAATCTCTATAAAGTGGAGAAAAAAGAGAAAATAGTGTGGGAACAAAACTCCTCCCCAAGAAGAGATGAAAGCTCAACTGAAGGACTAATAAGCCTCCAAACATGAGTGTTCCAGAAGATAGGAACAAAAAGAAGAGAATGAAGAACACCATTGAAGCATGCAATAGCTATAAACACTGTCGAAGAGTAACTATTGATATGAAGAACCTTCACTGAAATAGAACAGGACTAGGTAGAGAAGACTATAATCTGCTTGAGTGCCCTCAAATAACACTACTCGAATCAGATGGCAAACAAAGGAAAACAATGTAACTCAAAGATACAGATGGCATGAAACACCAAAGCCTGAAGAAATGATCAATTGAACCAAGGAAGAATTAAAACCAATAGGAAAAACCTCCCCATAATGCTGAAAAGGAAGAGGGATAGGTACACTCAAAAGAATGACCAACAAGAACTGCATGATGAAGAACCAGGAACATCGAAGGTGCAGAGAAAGTACATAGTGTCATGGAAGGAACACTCACATGACACACATCATGAGGCTAATGTCATGAAAGGAACACTCACGTGACAAAGGTAGATGGCAAACAAAGGCAAACATCAACCCCACCATGGCACTTTATAAGTAGTGCATGTACAATAAGGCCCAAGATGTGCAAGATCCCAAGTATATAATGCATGATGGCACTTTATCTCCATGTGTTTGCATAAATAAAATGCTACAATGATTAGAAGAGACAAAAGATTGTAAATAGAAAGAATAGCCAAATATGAGACATCCTACTCAAAGAAAGAGATCCCAGGACCTAAAACAACCAAGATATTCAGTAGAGTGCTAAAAAGAAAAATACTAAATAAAATATACATAGAGCAAAATCTGAGAATAAAACTCATGAATGGAAAGAACACAGAAAAATATTTCCAACAATATATTTTTTTCTAAAAATGGAGTTCAGATGCTCAAGTTATGTCTCTCGGAGTGCAAAAATGAACCACTAACTTTGACAGCAAAAAATGCCATCAAAAAAGAAAAATCAAAAGTTCAAACCTCTAGACCTGGATAGAGCTCGAAAAGAGCTTTCTGACAATAAAAGATTTGTCAGAAAATGCCTTCATATGACCGAGTTATGACCAAAAGAAAAAAAAAACCTCTTTTACGGCATAAAAAGGGTAAAAGAATTTTATTTTTTTTTTGACGAAAATTTTCTAACACATTCGCAGGTACAGCCTTACGGATTTTCATGCCTAAAAAATGTGCCAATAAAAAATCATGCCCCAAATGCCCCTGTCACCAAAAATAGGCAAATTCTATACCAAAATTCATGGAATCAGCCTTCTGAACCCAACTCTGAGGTCCTTTTGGCACCAAAATGTACCAAAAAATCAGCTACCCCCAGAATTGGAAAAAAGCAACTGCACAAACCCCGAATACTCAGATCTGAAGAACAAGACCCAAAAAATCTCATGAAGAGAACAGGGGCATCTAGATCTGGAGCTTTGATACCATATTGGAGTTGAGAAAAAATCAACTCTACAACTCCCAAAGCTCAGCTGCATGCAAACCTATCACAGAAGGAGAGAAGCAAAAACGCTATGGAGGCCAGAATTTACAGATCTAGAAAAGATGAGTCATATTGATTGTGCAACAAGAATGCAATTCAAATAATTATAGTTGTTAATGAAAATACAAAGAGAGAATCCTTATAAGAGGATAATCGTAACCCTAAAGGTGAAAACCCTAAAGAATAATAAGATTCCTAAGTTTAGCTTAAGCATAGAGTATAATAGACTAATAATTAAATAAATAATTATTAGCTAATAAAAGATAAATCTAACAATTTCTTTATGCTTTTGCAAAACAAAAAAATGCCTTAGGCTTTTTTTGCTAGTTCACGCGGAAACAAAATAAGAAACTTCCTCATCCTGCCAAATGGTGAAAGCCTTGGAGCTTTGTCGACCGGTAAAAGGGAAAAAGGGGGAAATCAACCTTGCATGACTTAGGACTCTAAAGCCAGTGGAAACTTAAGTGATTTGACTAGCTAAGGTGGTTAGCACAAAAATAGAACTTTAAAGCCCAAATAGAATAAAAGGTATAAAACCTTTAGATTTTAGGGTTTTAGGGCTTCATTAGGGGGTTTTTGCAAGGTTTTCTTAGCCAACTAGATTTTCTCAAATTGGTAAGTTTTAGGGCTAACATTCACATGAATTTAGACAACAACACCAACACAAGAATTTGAAGTAGATTCCCCAAACTCAATCATCGTGTGCTAGTAATCAGTGAGTACAAAACACATATTAGAAAAGTTCTGATATCAATTAAGAGACAATTTTTCTCTAAATGTTGACTACATATTTTGTATGAACATTCTTTATAGGTCACTATTTGGTAGGGCAAAGGAAATTCTAGTAGAGATAGATTGGTATTGAGAAAAAAACTGAGTAACCCTCTCATTTAGTCTCTGATCGCAATGAACAAGGTTAGTTATGATGACCCTAATACCAATGATTTCTTGGAATTATTTGAAAACCAATTCCATGAGATGATTAAATATTTAGATAAAGTGATTCGGCAAGTAATTATACTATTCCAACATAGTTTCCTTAAGATACCAAGAGAATATTTTGAGTGAAACAAAATCTAAATTATGATATTCACTACACATGGTCATGAAAAAATAAATGTGCATATTAGGATTCCTTTCTCCATTAAACTAAAAAACTTCAATACCTCAACCCCCTAGTGAAGGATGGTATTAAGGATACTAAAGTTAAGTAGGCTCTTACAATAATGTGTGGGTAACAAAGATTAACCAGAGGTAGATGTAAGATTTGTAAGCTACTATTGTAATTGTCCCATGTTGTTCAATATGGTGCTTAAAATGGTATTAGAAGGTGGATGGAGTGGAGGTTCACCATGCATAAGAGAAGATGTATAGGTACTATAACTACCACCTATACTATCACTATAATGAGGTCAAGTACCATCACCAAGGGTAATACTATCCCCACCACTAACATTGGCAAAAGTACTATGAAGTAGAACAGAAGTAGTGTTAGAGTTGTTGGACATAATGATGTAACCCAGGGGAATCTTAAAGACATTGATGCAAGGAATCAAAGGATTAGTCATAGGTCTAGTGTCAACCATGTGTAATATCACTCTAGGTATGATAACACCAACTTGAGAAATAGTAGTATTGAATTGACTACCCTGAGAGTGAGTATCTACAAGGGGTATATGAATCTTAACAATTAAGAATAATACCCTTAACATCTCTAGACTCTTCTCTTTGGGATTAACATATCCCTTAGATTATTGACTATATTTCTAATTTGTGGGAGAATATTTTCTTGATTTAAGAACTCTTGTAAGTTTCTTAGGTTCTCCTCTAATAATGAAATCTAGTCAAACTAGATAGTGACTATAGAATCATGGTCAATAGAAAGAGGAGATCTTGGGGGACTTTACAAGGGTAGGGTTTTATGATATATTTGTAGAAGAGAGCCTAGTCAGATTACTCTTAAGGGGATGAGAAGTAAAGGGATCATATGGATTCACCATGTCTATGAACATCAGACTAGGATGGGTAGGGATATAATGATCAAGACATATACTCTATCTAGAATTCCTTCTTACAACAACCCCAATGGTAGTTCGGGTTGTAAATCTCATAGAAAAACTCTACAAAACTCTGACCACTCCACAAGAATACAATAAAGGATCCTAATGCAAAGTATTAGACTATTTATTTAAAGAAAAATTTCACAAATTTTTAGCTTACTTTAGGAAAAAAACTCGAATACACATACACAATTAAACAATCTCAAGATGCTTCCATGTCGAGTTCTCAAAAATATGGAGGAAATTTGAAACCCTCAATGTGATGAAAACCTAGAGGAGAAAATATGGCCACTCCATCTCACTAAACTGGGGCTCTTGCGAGCTAAGAGATATAAACTACAAACTACCCAAACCCATTAGAAATATTTATTGAATTGAAGGTCTATCAAACTACTAAACTCGAAAGGATAGCTAACATAAAATCTCTAGTATTCTCTACAAAGTTTGTTCTTGAGGATGCATGTGTGGATCTAGGATGACAACCTGGCATGTTAATGTCCCATACAGACATAACATAGAGTTGCACACTGAAAGTACATAATGACTAAATTAAAAAATCTAAAGACGTTCTGAACAATATAAATGCATCTAAATAACAATGTTAACAAGAGATAAAAAAAAGATTGGGTTTATGAACAATCACTCACTAGAGGCTTCTAGTACAACAACTCTTCCTTTAGCAAAAACTACATACAAACTAGAGAAGAAAATGTTGGGGCTATGTTTAAAGGTCTACCATAGTCAAACTCTTGCTTTGATGTTTCCATCTTCACATTGAACCAAATAGATAGATAAATTAAAATGATAATGGAATGAAAACAAATACAACAATAAATATGCTAAATGGAGATAGAAAGAGGATAATAAACTCTCCTTCCACACCCAAAGCAAAGGAATTCCCGAAAGAAAAAGAAGAATAATGAGACTCTCTCCATAGCATCGAGCTATTAAGAATCTGAAGCATGAATATCATTGTGTGAGAGAGAGAAAAGCATGAAAATTGAGCCAAGAGTATTGAAAGCTGTAAATAAAATGTTCAAGAGAGTGAGAAATATAATTCCAATACTCTCGAGCCTAATCCCAAATGCTAGAGACTGGAAATAAGGTTCTAAAGGCCAAGTATGCATTCAAGAAGTGAGACTGATATTGGTGGGTATAGGAAGAGGTACTACAATCTCTACCAATCATAGTTGTAATGCTCAAATGACTATATTTAGTCTATAGATTCGGGGGACGTTATTGTATCGCATGGATGCCTCCACAATGTGCTAGTGTCCATGAGTCAAATAGTCAATGTATATAGAAAACTGATAATTATTATTGGGGACAAACCTTAAAATTAAATAACAATCTTAAAAAAAAATATTTTCAATCCCCTAGGCACTAAATAAAAGGTGCTCATAAGGGTTTTATAAGTAAACATTTTTATTTAGTCCCATCATACCCTTTGTCACATTATTATAAAAAAAAATTAATTTGCAAGCATTCACAATCCCCAAATATAGCTATAAGTTTCCTCAAAGAGCTAACCCATTTTCATAGGTAAAAAAAAATCACATAAATTACTCTTACTCCTCAATTTTTATATTGAAAATCTATGAAATATCTATTTTTTTTGGGCTCTTATAAAACTATTTATGTTATAATAATTTATTATTTGTAATCATTTCATTTTGAGTGAATACATTGTTTCTTGATACAATTACTAGTTTCATGATTTATATAAGAAATATTTTATCGTTATCACATTTAAATATAGTTGGCATTAAAAAATGAATTGAAGCATACAAGGATATTTTGGACCACCCATTACATGCCCTTACACACTTCAATAAATAAAATTTATTGCATATTATTAAATTTGCACTAGAATATTATCCCTAGTGAGGTCTTCATTAGTGGCCTCAATCATGATCCTAATGTTTCAATGTTCTTTCATCTAAAATATTGACAATACACTAGGAATGTTTCATCCTATTTCACTTTCTATTAGTCATGCTTTTTATCCATTGGGTGGCTTGATAGTAGAGTGTACTAAAAAATTAAAATAAGATTCTATGAAATAGATTGGTTTATCGTTTTCTCCTTTGGTTATTTTTAATAGTTGTTCTTTGCCTACGTAGGTTGGTCACCCTTCCTTTATGTCTTTCTATTAGTGTACACGGGAGTTTCTTCTTTTATATTTGATAGGAAAATTCAATTCCTCTCATTTTTTTTTGCCTTATTACAAGGTGACAAGTGCTTACAATATGAAGACTAGCAACCTACAATAAGTAATGCAATTACTATTTGGAAGAATATTATTGTTGAGTATGATCTCTCAAATGACAATGTGTAATATAAAACAAATAATTAGGATCTTCCTTTTATAATTGGTTTTATTTCTTTGGCTTCTTAACTATTTATTAGTATTATAATTGTATTTATGAATTCCTACATTTTCCTTACGTAATACTTTTTATTTTAATTTGATAAATCGGGAGAGGACCCCAACCCCTACATAACAACCAATAGGTTGAATATAGGGATCTCAAAAGTAGTGAGATGACTGAATAACCAAAAAAAATGAAACCTATTCAAAGACAAGAAGCTTCTAACTGGAGGAGTGAACAAGAGGGGAACTATTGTGTCATATCAAATAGAACATGCATGTTTTCCAAAGGATCCTGAAACCTAAGACCAGAGTCACCTTGGCCATAATCAAGGAGAGAGAAAACTAGGTTTTGTAAAGGATCCATAAACCTTTCATGCTCGATGACTCTTTGAACTGTAGAAAAAGTAGTCGAAGAATGACCCAAAACAAAGAGAACCATCAGATTTTGAAAGTCACCCTAAAACCTTTTTATAGGTGAAACCACTACAAACCACCATATTTGTATGAATGGAAAGGATTAGATAGGAGCCTAAAAGACTTTAGATAAAATCTCCAACAACCACAACAACTAGGTTTCCCTCAATAGGTCCATTATCAACTAAACAATTTTCTAGGAAGACAAAAACTAGCAAGTTCACCTCAAAAGGACCACTATGCATACGCACAAGAGGAAGGGAGCCCTTACTACTGAAATCCAGCTCAATCGTAATAATAGCAATAAAGGAACCAACAACCTTTCTCGATATAGACAATGTAGCAGAATGAGATGTAACATCAACAAAATCCACCTCCATAAGACATCCGAGGAAAGAAGAGTGATTAGCACCAATAGAACCCTTACCACCTTAACAAGAAGCATCAAAGTCGAAGCCCCAAGGGAGGGAGTGCAACCACCAAGAAAGCTATCCACAAAATTGGAAACTAGGTCTCTTACCAAGCACAACCACCCATCGGCCAGAACTGACTCCTTCGAAGAATGAAACAACAAGGGGAATGCCTAAAGGAAGGCAACAAATGAACCTAGAGGTATGCATTGAGCCCAATGGGAGTGGATATAGATCTACAAACCTTAACCAAAAGAGAGGAGCTAGTGATAGACGTATGATGAAAATAATACCCATAGAAAAAAGAACATAAAAGAAACTCTTGACCTTATCTAGGCATGGGGCAGAGGAGAACCCAATTGTAGCACCAAGAAGAATAGCATCCTCTCATATGCCCAAAACATGGCACAACTTTCTAAGAGACACCAAAAGCCATAGATCCAAGAGGAGTAAGGTAGAAGCCAATGGACAACAAGTGCAACCAACACAAATAGAATAAAAAAAGGTCAAAACCAAGTTTGTGTCAAAAAGGGGGAACATAGGATACAACCTAGAGTAGGGAAAAGATAGGAACCGGCAAAAATTTAGGAAGATCAAATTCCTCCATCAAAGCGTAAGGAAATAGGGCTAGGATTAGAAAATATAGGCTATCCCATCCATCCTCATGATCACCATCTCCTTGATTTGCCTCCCCTACAACTTTGCCTCCTCTGAAAACCCTAGCACCATAGTTCTTACTCCCACTCATTGTAATGTCTTTTATAATATTTTTTGTTATTCTTATAACTTTTTTCCTAAATGTGAATAACATTGCTTAAACTTGTGATGTGTTACCATCCCATACATCTTTCTTTTGAATAGGTTATAATTTTAATTTTATTTTTCAGGAATGTATAAACCTTATTTCATAGAATAATAAGTTGTTCTTAAACATAAGGAAGCATAAGAAACCACAACATAGATGTCATCCACTATAACATATATGCCTTTGTTGGTGTAAATAAATATTCATTATGGATAATATTACACTTTACTTAAGTTAACTTAGGATAATGCATTTCTTCGTAGTTTGGATTTGAGACACTTAGGGAAGTGTGCACATAGGGATAGAGCTTGTAGGAGAAATTCCACCTTTTGTTGTCTTGTTTTGTTGTTACATTCCACATTCGGTGGGTCATCCACCTCTTGTGAAATATTATATTATTTCTCCTACCTACCCCTAGTATTTCTTACCTACCCTTGTTTCTCATTGACCCATATGTCATGATTGTGTGCTCGTACATCCATATGGCATTGCCTATATAAGAAGGCCTATATTCATTGTATTGGTGAATCCAGTTGATCATTTTCATATTGATGAGAGTACAGTTTGTTCTTGTCATTCTTTTGTCTCTATTTTTATACTTTTCATTGTGCCCTTGATCTTGGTAAAATCTCACATGGTATCAGAGCCATTGGGGCTTCATTGATTGGTTTTTGGAGACATCATGGAAGGCTTCTATTTTAGAATCTAAGGGACTGCATTTTTTGGAGGCATCTTAGAGAGTTTTCATAAAAATCGAGTATAAATTCAACCTATTTTGGCGAAAATTGATTTTTGGGTGTGGAGGAAATTTTCTTCCCAATTTTGGTCGTATGGTACGGAATTTTCGGATTTTTTTCAAAAAAAAAAAAAAATTCTGAAAATTATTTTCTAGTTTGAAATTTTTTTTTGAAAAACAATAAATTATTTTTGGGATCCGTACCTTCTGCCCAATTAGTAGCGCACAGTTAGCACCCAGTCAACATCACCCAGTCAGTGCCCAATCAGCACCCAGTCAGCATTTTCTTTGGAAATTTTTAGACCCCTCTCCGTTGAGCAATTTGGATTTTTGGGTCAACTTTGGAGGCCCATAACTTGCTCAATTTTGCTTCTTTTTGGGTGAATTTTTTTTTTATTTGGGCTAATTTTTCATTCTCTTCATATTGGTGTGGTTATTTTCTAGTTTTGGTGCATAGGTTTTTCGAAAGTTTCAGATTCTCTTAGTTTTACCTGTCTAATCCTCAATTCTGCAACTTCAAAGGCCTCGTTTGAGCTCATACGACCTCCTTTTCAAGTACCGTTTTTTTTAAAGTGCATTTTTTTTTCATCTACTTTCATAATATATGATCAGATTTTAGATATTTTAAGTATAAATTGTACTTTCAGATATTGGTCTTATTTGGCCTATTTGGTACTTGTAAATTGCTTGGATCTTAGTTTAGATCTCTTGCATTATTAGTTTGAGTCTCTTTTGACCTTATTGAGGCAGTTGTATAATTGAAATCAGAAGTCCACTTTGCCATTTTTTGCAAGTGGCCCATTATACATGCACTAAGTATAAAATGTCGAATCATCACTTTTGGGGTGGTTCTTTGATTGAGTGAAATTGGAGGGTGTCTTGTGTGATTGTACCTCTCTTTCCTTGTGCTCTTTCATTTTTGTTGCAATGAGTCCTCATAAATTTCCACCTTTAACTCCACATAATTATGCATCATGGAAAATTAAAGTATGGAGCAAATTAATGGAAAAAGGTCTCACACATTACATAGATGGAACAATAGCAGCACTACCTAATCCTAAGTCTAATCCTAATGCTCAATTTGAATGGCTCACTAATACTTGCATGGCTCTTGGAACTTTGTACAAGTATGTATCAAATGACCTCATCTTTCATATTGAAAAGTGTACTACAATCAAAGATGCTTGAGATATGTTTCAGAAATTGTATGGTCAAGTTGATGAAATCAGAGGTTATAAGATTGACAATGAGCTCACCAACTTGGATCCCAAGAGTTTTGATACAATCCAAGATTATGTTAGCAAAGCAAATGAGATAAGAGCAAAGCTTAAGGATTGTGGAATTAACAAAAAAGATGCTCAGTTGATATTCAACTTGTTGGACAAGCTTGCACCAGAATATATAGCATTTGTGTCTAGCTTCCAAACTCATCGTTTGACAGTGGGGAGTTCCTATGTTATGCCTTCATTTGATGCTTTCACAGAAATGTTGATATTGGAAAAATCTAAGTTGTTGAACATGGGGCTTCTCAAGTCTTCAAAGTCCAAGGCTTTGGTGGCTAATCAAGGGAATCAAGGAAGTCAAGGCAAATATTCCAACAAGAAGAAGAAGCAATCTAAGTCATAGCCACAATAGGAAAAAGAACAATCATCCTCTCCATCACAAGGTGATTTTTTATCCTCTTCCAACAAGGGGACACCACCTAAGAAGGATAAACCAACTTGTGCATATTGCAAGAAGTATGGTCATGATGAGCATCGATGCCACACAAAACAAGTTGATGAGTTAACTAATCTTCTTAAGAAAAACAACATTAACTTGCCATCCGCCTACACAAAGAAGGATTCATCTCCTTCCTCTTCCTCACATTCTAAGGGAAAAGGGCAAGCATTTGTGGCTACAACAGGTTCTTCACAACAATGGATACTTGACTCAGGTGCCTCATATCACATGGGTTCTACAAAGGAGCAGTTTTCTTCATTGGAGCCATCTAAGGTACCTTACATTTACATAGGTGATGACACACAAGTAGAGGTTGAAGGGAAAGGTTCAGTTGACATGGATGATGGAACATTTGAGAATGTTCTCTATGTTCCTAACTTGTCTACCAACCTTCTCTCTATCTACCAAATCACTCACTATGGGAATGGGAAAAAGGTTGAGTTTACACTAGATTCAGTTGTGGTAAAGGAACTTGATGATGATGCCTTGGTAGCAGTAGGACAAGTCAATGACAACTCAAGGCTTTATTCATTCTCCCACTTTGTGCCAAGTTCACCTTCTAGGGCCTTGCTTACTCATTCAAATTCAGAAAGTAAGCTATGGCATGAGCGGTTTGGTCACCTCAACTACCACTATCTTCAGCAGCTCAGCACTAAAGACATGGTCATAGGTCTACCTCAAATCCATTTTTCAGAGGGTGTATATTCAGGTTGTTCCATGGGCAAGCATCCCAAGGAGAAGTTTGATAAGGGGAAAGCTTGGAGAGCTTTGGAAGTTCTTCAACTTGTTCACAGTGATGTAGCAGGTCTATTTCCAACACCTTCATTTAGTAAGGCCCGCTATGTCCTCACCTTCATTGATGACTACTCCCGCTTCACTTGGGTCTACTTTCTTATTCATAAGAGTGAAGTATTTGATAGATTTCAGGACTTCAAGACTCGTGTGGAGAAGCAATCCGGGAAAGTGGTGAAGATTCTTCGCACAGATAATGGAAGGGAATATGTGAACAAAAGACTTGAGGATTTTTGTACATTTGAGGGGACTAACCTTCAGCATTCTGTAGCATACACTCCACAGCAGAACAGAGTTGCAAAACACAAGAATAGAACTCTCAAAGAAATGGCTAGTTGTATGATTCATGCACGTTCTCTTGATCCCGCTTTTTGGGCTGAGGCTATCAGTTGTGCCACACACATCCAAAATCAGGTTCCTCAGAAAGCTTTGCAAGGTATTACTCCTTTTGGATCTTGGGCTGGTAGGAAACCGATTGTGAGACATTTCAGAGTCTTTGGGTGTCCAGCATGGGCTCGCATACCTCCACAAAAACGCAAGGCATTGAAACCTCAGAGTCGGCCTTGCATATTTGTTGGATATCTCGAGGGTGATAAAACATATAGATTGATGGATCCTGAGACACATGAGGTGCTCATTGAGAGGAGTGTTCACTTTGAGGAAAGCTCTCCTAGCTTAGCCTCTTTACCTCCTCCACCTTCCTCCATTGTGGATAGTGATGCTAGTGATTCAGATGATGAGACTCCTTCAACTTTGACTCGCAGGGTTACACCTCTACAGGGTCCACTTGTAGTTGAGGAGCCTCATTCTCCACTTCCACCTAGACCTCGTTGGGCTCGATAGACACTTGAGTCTACGGGTTCTCTTGTTGGGGATCCTTCAGATACATGGAGAACTCGATCATAACATCAGGATCTTCCACATGCATTCATTGCTACTACTTCCGATCCACAGACATTTCGGGAAGCATTAGGGGTTCCTGAGTGGGACCAAGCTATGGAGGAAGAGTATAGTTCCTTGATGAGGAACAACACATGGGATTTAGTCCATCTCCCTAAGGGGAGAAAGATGGTTCAATGTAAGTGGATCTATCGGACCAAGTATGTTGTGGATGGTACTATGGATAAGTATAAGGCTCGGCTTATTGTGAAAGGTTTCTCTCAGGTTGCAGGTGTTGACTATACTGAGATCTTTGCGCTCATAGTCAAGATGAACTCCATTCGCTTGACACTTGCTATTGTTGTAGCTCATGGTTGGGTTGTACATCAGATGGATGTGAAGAGTGCTTTTCTTCATGGTGACCTTGATGAGGAGATTTATATGGAGTAGCCGCAGGGTTTCATCCAAGATACTTCCTTGGTTTGCAGACTAAGGAAATCTCTCTATGGCCTTAAGCAGGCCCCTAGGGCTTGGTATGCCAAGATGGATTCCTTTCTTCTCTTAGCAAGGTTCACCAGGTGTCATTCTGATCTGAATGTCTATATTTTGTGACAGGATGAATCTCACTTGATACTTGTGCTCTACATTGATGATTTGATCATTACAGGGAGTACCACATCCATCATTAGCAGGGTCGAATTTGCTTTGCATGATAGATTTTCTATGACTGACTTGGGTCTTTTGCACTACTTTCTCGGGATAGAGATTTCATAGTCACCTTCTGGGATTATACTATCGTAGTCCAAGTATGCTCTTGATCTACTTGCATGCTTTCATATGGCTTATTGTAAGCCTGCACTGACTCCCTTTCTTTTCGAAGTCAAGCTTGAGACTCAGTGTTCTTCTCCACCAGTTGATGCCACTTTGTATCGTTAGCTTGTGGGCAGTCTCATCTACTTGACCCATACATGCCTTGATATTTCATTTGCAGTTGGCATGGTTTCCCACTTCATGCAGGAACCACATGAGCATCATTGGAAAACCACCAAACGCATCCTTCATTACATCCAGGGTACACATCACTATGGGATTCACTACGCAGCAGGCACAGGACTTCGCTTGGTTGGTTACACAGACTCCGATTGGGCTGGCGATCTTGATGATCGTAAGTCTACTTCCGGTTATAGTTTTCACCTTGGTTCAGGCCCCATTTGTTGGCAGAGAAAGAAGCAATATGCTATTTCTCTCTCTTCGACTGAGGTTGAGTATCGAGGTGCTGTTAACGTAGCGACTGAGACCATTTGGCTCCAGCAGATTCTCACAGAGTTTGGGTTCGCCACTCCATGATCGACAGTTATACATTGTGACAATTAGAGTGCTATTGCAATCTCGAAGAACCCGGTCCAGCACTAGCAGACCAAACACATCGAGATTCATATGCACTATATCTGAGAGCTCATTCAGGAGCAGGTCATTGATTTACAGTATTGTCCTACAACGGAGCAGGTTGCAGACATATTCACCAAACCTTTCACCGAGAGTAAGTTCCAACAGTTGTGAGCTCTCTTGGGGGTGTGGGATGTGTCATTAGGGGGGGTCAGTAGACTTATCCTTCCTCTCTTATGAGGGGGACTTTTTCCTCTTTGAGGTTTTGTGCTTCTTCTTTGAGAGTCTTTTGTACTTTCATCTCTCTTTTGGAGGGGAGTTTTTTCCCACTGGGTTTTCTCCTTTTCTCCGTTTGTGAGAGATTGTTTTGCATTGTTTTGCTTGCATTTGCATATTGTACATGGGTACCTATCATGGCCTAGTAGCCGGGACCCATCTTGCATTATTGACTTGAATCTTCATTCCCCTAAGTTGCACTTAAGGGGGGGTGTTGGTGTAAATAAATATTCATTATGGATATTATTACACTTTACTTAAGTTAACTTAGGATATTGCATTTCTTGGTAGTTTGGATTTGAGACACTTAGGGAAGTGTGCACATAGGGATAGAGCTTGTAGGAGAAATTGCACCTTTTGTGGTCTTGTTTTGTTGTTACACTCCACATTCGGTGGGTCATCCACCTTTTGTGGAATATTATATTATTTCTCCTACCTACCCCTAGTATTTCTTACCTACCCTTGTTTCTCATTGACCCACATGTCATGATTGTGTGCTCGTACATCCATATGGCATTGCCTATATAAGAAGGCCTATATTCATTGTATTGGTGAATCCAGTTGATCATTTTCATATTGATGAGAATACAGTTTGTTCTTGTCATTCTTTTGTCTCTATTTTTATACTTTTCATTGTGCCCTTGATCTTGGCAAAATCTCACACCCTTGATAAATGTAATAATAGAAGGATCAATGCCCATTGGGATCCTCAAAGTGAAATCATAAGACGCATCACTATACCTCTATCTACATGAGCTACCCTCAACTGACATAACGATAAATCTAGAAGAATTGAACTTGTGACTACTGTCTACATTTTCAACATCTTGACCGTTTATTTATCCCTAAATATATAAACAATACAACTTAATATATTAAACTAATATTTTTCTTCAATTCCATCATTTTAATAATAATAATAATATCATTTCATATTTCAAATTGACTACTGAACCAGCATTTAGTATTATTGCTTTTGATTTGGAATGGCATCCATAGATGGAATTATCTTCCAAACATGTCGATTATGAAGTACAAAACAAAGGAGGAATAAACTGAATATAAAATTCATTAGCATACAGATGGAAAATTGCAACTTGCGTTTGTACACTTCACTAGACTTTATTCATGTAGACGCCTATCGAATTGAGGGAGAGCAGTTAGTAAAAAGATAACTCCAATCACATGATGCCAAATTATATATTCTTCACAGACTTCCTGGCCAGCTGAACTTTATCCGAGATTTGGAACACTTGCTCACCTGTTAATCAAATGTATTTATGCCATTAACGAATGAGCAGACAGTAAAAATGTCAAATTCAATATGAAATTTTTTAATCATTATGCTTTATAAAAATTCCGTCGTATTAGAATGAATTCTTGAACTTAATAAGAGCTTACAGTGTTTAGTTTGATTGAAAGATAAGTAGCACTTCGTTGTTCACATATACTGAAAGATATGTCGGCGAATTGCTGGATTTTTGTTCTTGATAATGCAGTTAAGAAAAATAATATCTCCTCACGCGATCCTTCTAGAACAGTGATTGATGATTATTATATGCAATTACTTTGAATTTAAATGGAATGGGTACCCACAACCATTGGCTCCTAATCATTAATGAGGGTATCAATCGAATGCAGAAGAAAACAGTGTTTTGAACGCGGGTTGGCTTTAAGAACGAATCTTCACTAAATTCAAAATGAATGTGTTAATTGTGCCAGGCATTGTGATGTTTTTGACTGATAAACAACAATTTATTGAACACTTATGATAGCATAAAAATTGTTTGAAAATATAAAAGGCTGGTCGTTTTTGCCTGGTGGCTGACATGACGACGCCTAATCTGGAAAAGAATATCTCTCGTAGCTTAGGTCATTCAACGTCATGTATGGATATATATAAGAGCGTTTGCTGCAATCTTTCTTTGCACATTTCTCACGACAATCCTCCAACTCCATGGCTGAATTCTTCAAGATTTCTCTACTTCTTCTTGCGACGTTGGTACCTACTACAATAGGTAGGTCTCTCCTTTTAATTAATCAAATGTAAGAAATTTGCCTCTGTGAAAGCAGTATTTGTGGATCAGTTATCTTTGATGCGGGTGATTTATTTTCAACACTTTTTGAGCCATTTTATAGAACGTTTGATGATGACTTAGCTTTAATATTATACTGATATTTTTGTGGATTGGTTAACCCTCAAACCTAAGATCTTCCATTTATTATTAGAATGCTCTTCCATTGAATTATTATCCCTTTAAGACCTGCTCATATTTGGGTTGCTGTGACTGATTCCCAATAATACTTTAAAAGAATTCATATGATACACACAAACTTTATTTTATTTGAGACATTAAAATCCAAATAAACAAAGAACAGTGTGTCAGCTATGTGCTGAGCTATTTTTAATGTCGAGTATTTGGTCTGTATAGCAAACTAATAAGGGTTCTGCAACATTATTTTCGAGGATATACATAAATTTTGGAAAACTCCTTTCAACTACCCTAAGTTTTTCTTTGCTCATTTTCAATGAAATAAATATTTCGTTCTTGGAAATATTGTTATGTTTTTGAGTTTTGAATAGTTAAATCTTCCTGGTTCACTAGTGAAGTTACACTTGATTTATAAAAAATGCTCCCAAAGATCCCACTCATGCTTTTCACGTCAGTTGTGTGATTTTCCTATCAGGTTTCCAAACTGGTATATGTTTTTTAAATTTGGAGGTATACTGACTAAACGAGAATACATTTCAGGTGCGAATTCGAATTTGTTTAGAGAATACATTGGGGCAGAGTTCAACAATGTTAAATTTTCTGACCTGCCAATCGATTCCGGCACCCAGTTTCATTTCATTCTTGCCTTTGCTATCGATTACACCCCGTCAGGAAGCGCTCCTACAAATGGAAAGTTCAACATTTTCTGGGATAATGACAATCTGAGCCCCAGCGCCGTGCAAGCCATCAAAGCCCAACACAAGAATGTCAAAGTTGCTCTCAGCTTAGGCGGGGACAGCGTTGAAAGTGGCAACGTCCAGTTCATGCCATCATCTGTGTCGTCGTGGGTGAGCAACGCCGTTTCTTCACTCACAAGCTTAATCAAGGAATACCATCTTGACGGCATCGACATCGACTATGAGCATTTCGACTTTACCAATCCCAATACATTTGCTGAGTGCATTGGGCAGCTCATAACACAGTTAAAGCGGAACAAAGTCATCTCCTTTGCCTCCATCGCTCCCTATGACGACGGTCCAATCCAATCCCATTACACTGCACTCTGGAAAAGCTATGGCAATTTGATTGACTTTGTGAATTTCCAATTCTATGCCTACGACTCGAGCACCACCGTCTCACAGTTCATCAAACATTTCAACGATCAGGAGTCCCGCTATAGTGGCGGAAAAGTGTTGGCTAGTTTCATGACGGAGGGCAGTGGAGGGCTGTCACCTGCAAAAGGCTTCTTTACCGCATGCCGAATGCTCAGGAACTCCGGCAAGCTCAACGGCATCTTTGTGTGGTCTGCAGACTCCTCACAGTCTAATAACTTCCAATTCGAGAAACAATCCCAGGCTGTCCTGCTAGGCTCCTGATTAGCACCATACAATTTGTTGGTAATGGTTGGAGCAAATAAATTATAGTGTCTTTTTCTTCTGTTTTGCTTCTAAAATAGTTGTTTGCCGATATTTCTAGTGATAAGCTAATAAACATTTGGTTCCAGCTTAAGATCAATATAATTTTGAGGAGCATGACTTACATTGTTGGCTCGTTCTCCTTCTTTGTAACATCCAATATCGCAAAAATAAGTATTGCCAAAGCTATCGTGTGATTTATGGTGTTTTCACTGCATGACTTCCTACTTGCAAAGTTATGGCTTCATGTTGCAAGCACACTATTTTTTATTCTAATATTTTACACTTTATCTTAGTGGATTTGTGACTTGTCCTAATAGTACATTTCTATAATATAAGAGCTTTCCTTGATAGCCGGTTACTCTTAGAATTAATTGATCTTTATATTTAAGTCAAGAAATATTGTTTTTGGTAAGGTAAAATAAGTTTTGAGGGGATCCGAAACCCCTTACAAAAGAATTTTAAGGGGATCCAAACCCACAAAAAGAACAATGCGGCAACTAGAGTTGACATAGACTAACAAAAGTCAACCGACAACCCAACACTAAGAAAAGAGCATCAAAGAACTGGCTGAAGCACCAAAGAGATCAAAGCCATCAAGCAAGAGAGCTCAAATATACATATACCAAGGGTTTTGCTAGGCTAGGCTCCCATAACCTGAACCAAGGGTTTTACTAGGTTCCCATAACTTGAAACCACAGGTTTTGACAAAGCTCCCAAAACATAAAGATACATTAAGATTGTAACAAATTTTAGTGTTTTTTAAAAAAGGGCTCCCAAAACCCTCACCTGATGTTGAGAGACAATACTGTAAGACACCACAGACTCAAACTCCACCCAGAACTAAACCTCCAAAGGGGAAAGTTGATCGAAGAGCAAGATAAAGGTGAAAACAACATCAAAGATACCTCCCACCAAATATGGGACAACAAGGGTCCACAAAAAGCTCCATCCATCATTGCCCACCAAGTTGTTCTCCTCTTTAAAAAAAGCCACATAACAGCGGGAAAGGATCCCACAACCAAATCTAAGGGTTTTGACATGACTCCCTTAACCATTAGGAGAACTGTTGCAGAAGCCCCCTTACAACAAATCACTTCCACACTAGATAAGAACATTCTCCAACTCTATTAAATATATCCTCACCTCAATAGAGGAAAAATCCACCTCAATAGGGAGAACAAAGGGAAAAACCATTAAAGGAGAAACCTCTGAAGTGCTAAAGCAACCAAACAAGTTGGGCTTTGATTTGGCTCCCAAAACAATCAAGTTGAAACCAGCAAAGACCCTCTAGAAAAAAGTCATCACCCCTCTAGTGATACTCCTCTCCACCTCAATAGAAAAGGAACTCACCTCAATAGGAACTGAAGGGAAACAAACCAACAAGTGGAAGAGCCAAACACAATTCAACCCACCACTTCTAGAGACAAATTAGCAATACATACAAAGATTATTGGAATATTGGGTTTTAGAAAGGTTCCCAAAACCTTAAATAGGAGAAGAGGTACAAACCTACCATACACCAAACAAGTAAGCTCCACTAGGGTCTCTACATCCGAAAGAGAAAAAGATAGATAAACGAAAGTATGGCTAAGACATGAACAAAGAAACCTCCCACAAGAACTAGGGCAACAAATGCCCCCAAAAAATTATTTCCAACTTCACCCACCTAGCCTCTCTCCACCTCAATATCAAAGCCATCCACCTCAATAGGATTGGCAAATAGGAAAAAAAGAAGGAAGGAAAACCAAACCCTAACCATCCTCACCAATGGGCTTTCTAACACCAAAGGAGAGAAAAGGATGAGCACAAGAGTAGAAACAACACAATCCCATATGAAAAAAAAAGGAACCAGAGAAGCACAAGGTCCACAAAACAAGAAAAAAACAAATTCCCTCAGAGACCAAAGAGTCCACAAGGTTACCAAAAGGAGCCAAGCCCTAGAAGAACTGCAATTGAAAGCATAAACTAGAGGGGGATATACATCACCAATGAGAGAGCCCAGCAAAGACACTAACCCCTAGAGAAAAGAAGCCCCAAAAAAGGCCCACATAAACAGAGCAATGATAGAGTCCTTAAGGGGCCAACTAAAAAAGAGAACGCAACTCCAAACCACATCTCCCAAGAAAGAGAGGCACCAGAAAGGAAAAGAGAAAGAACTAAGCTTAGGCATCACAAACAATGTTGCACCCAACAAGAGAACCTCCAACAACAACAACGACAAGAGGGGTAAGGGAGGCGATAGGCGGAAAGAAGCCTCTACCAATGCCCCACAATCTCCAAATTCACCCAAGAAATATTATTGTTTTGTTTGCATTATTTTTATTAATGTTATTTTAAAAAAAAAATTATATTGTCTTTCTAAATTTTCTTATTTATACATATTTTTTAAAAAAATGAAATTATTTTGTTATATATATAATTTTATAAACATTTATTATTTTGAAGTATTTATTCTTAATAAATAACATTTTCTTCCATGTTTAATTCTTACATATATTGCTAATTTAATTAGATTACATGTTAATTTTATATTATAGACTACTATAAGGATTTGCTGAAAGCCTCGCCCTACCAAGTTAAACTTATGTCATACTTAAGTTGATTACATACTTTCCCTTTCACATGAATCAATTCTTAATTTATATATATATATATATATATATATATATATATATATATATATATATATATATATATATATGTATGTATATATATATCCCTATTATTCTAAAGATTCTTGAACTATGTTCAATAATTTGAAAATTTGTGATGTATTTCCATCATAAAGCATCACTACTAATATGGGCTACAAGGAAATATTTATTTTTTGTGTATAGATATAAATCTAGAATGTTGATCTCTATTAAGGCTACGAAGAGTAGATAATGCAAAATCCTACAAGGATTAGATCATTACATTTGATAAGGGAGAATCCAATAAAATTTATAACAATTTTAAAATTTTATTGTAAAATATAGTTCAAAGTACCACCAATGATTATGTGCACCCTTGTTTTGCGATACTTTATCTACAACCCAAATTAATTCATATCAATATTTTTCTACTAGGTATTTTATGGTGGTATGCATATTTTATCCTAGATGGAATGACTTTCTTCGCATATGAGCCTCCAATTGAGTGAAAACCTAGATTCACTACATAGGTTAGAGATATTCTCTGATGTTTGAAGTTAGAGAGTTGATCATTTTATCACATCTTTTTTCAAATGTCAACATCTATATTTTAAAAGAGCTTATTAGTTATAGAAGGTGAGAAGAATGCTAGGTTTTGATTTATTATGGAGAACTCAAATGTTATATTTACAAATAATATTTATGTCAATAATATTGTCATGTAATTACATATTCGTGGAGATGATTTGCTACTTTCTTCCCTGTCAACATATATTATCTTTGATGTTAATACTATATTGTATGAATTTTCAATGATTGGATCCTAGGGTCTGGAAATATGCTTAGTATATTATAGGAATTTTAGGTTTCAAATATTGATTATATTTTGAATGCATAAAATCACAATGCATGTTTCTTAAGGTTTTGAGTAGCATAGCATGATTATGTTTTAGATTATGTTATCCTATTTTATTTTTCTTATTCGCTCTATAATAAATATATATTATCTTATTTGACCTCCATTATTCTTCCTTGTTTACCATCTATTTTATACTATATATGTTTACTATGTTAGCATTCTTATAGTGCCTAAACAATTGTGTAGTAGTTATGTAGTTCAATTATACAATTGTGATGTCGTCGGTAGTTGGTAATCTAGTTTCCCCCATTTGAGTATGTATACTGTTTAAGAAATGATTATTAACTATTATCTCTTCATATGCTATTAGAGCCTTTGGACATGCACATAAGATTACCATTTGGAGGAGATGAAACACCTCAAATATATGTAGATTGTGTATGAAACTATATATTTATTAATAGACAAGTATTTTAAATCATTAGAAAGTGTTATTAATACTTCCAGAGTATGGCAAATCTATGTTTATGATGAGTGATGGTTTTATGTGGCATTAGATTTAAGTTGATTGGATCTAAAGTGAAGCTTCTAGTTATCCCATGTCGAATACTCATGGAGGGGATCAAAATATAAATATATACACAATGTCAATTCATGGCTAGGCCATGAGTTTCATATTGAAGTGGTTGTAGATTAACATATATATGTGAATGATAGAATAGAGTAAAGAAGTGGCTATCATTAGTTCTTATGTGGTAGATGGATTGCTATAAGTTATATTTTATTCCACTTATTAAATGAAGATTAGGGTTGTTAAAATAAAATCTATCATTTTAGTTAATGGAAGAAAAGGGCCAAATCCTCCATTTCTTGGAGATTTCTTTAGTAATTATGACTATGATCCAAGTGCACAAACCATTGAAACAAATATAATAAATAGGCCTTTAGACATTTTTGCAATTTTGTTTCAATTTAATTTTCTCTTGAAATATTTTTTAGTATTTTATGTCAAGAATAATGGATTTTTAATTAAAAGTTTAAAAGAAGAAATAAGTGTAATGTTTTAGTGAATTTATATATGAATGAATAAGGTTAACATGTTTCGATTATGGTTATGTATAAAAGTTTATAATTTATTCTTGCATGAAGACTGTAGATTGATCTATTTAAGTTGTAATATTAGGGTAAAAGTTTTACTTCAAATAAATAAAGTAATCACTTAGTATTATTTTGTTGTAAATTATATCTTTAAAGAGGTTGAAAGGGTTTGAACTTTTGTATCAAAAGAAAGTTGAAAAATTAATGGAGGTTGGAAAGTATTGAAGCATTGATTATTTTTTTTCATGGAGTTATTTTAATTTGGAATTATTATTTTAAATATTGTATGCATTGTAGTGATAATTAAAATAAAGGTGTGTTCTTTTATGAGATATAAAAGTGAGTAGTGTGTGGGTCCATCATTGGTTAAAGACAATATTGTCATATTTTAATCATGAGTACACATATTTCAAACATATATATTTTTTTGGATCCATTCATTCTGCAATTGATAGAACATTTCATGTTTTGAATGGTTCATAATAAATTTGTCATTTGAATGGATCTTCAAAAAGTAATGTTTAGACATCTAGGGAATGTATCCACCTAACAAGTCCTCAAAAGACTCACATAAGTTAGTGAATGGATAAAATATAATATAATCAAATTGGAGGTTTGTGACTCCTTTGGGTGAAGGACTTTTCTTCATCTAAAGTTCTCTTTTGTGTTTGAGATGACTCTTGGAATGAGAAGTACTTTTTAAATAGTTTATTCACTTTCCTTTTCTATTTCATTGTCAGTTCTTACAAATTTAAAGAACCCATATATTGTAACATTTGATTTATGGAGACAAGAAAATAAATTGGTGTTGAGATCAATATAGATTATTGTCCAAGGAATTTTTGAAACTATGATAAAAATCTATACAATTTTGAGGATCATCCAATAACTTGATAGATGTTTGTCACAACTCAATATTGATAATTTTTGAATAATTTGGAAATTAGTTATTTAAAATTTTGGGATTGATAACTTGATAATTCAACTCAAACCTACACCCTTCTTAGGGTCATGAGGTAACTTAATGAAGCTTCACTTGAGTCAAGATCTATTTCTTCAAAAAGAGATCTTTCCAAACATATGTACTTATTTTATGTAATCAACAATTTTTATTATGTAAGCCTTAAGGGGGTCTCTTGGCAAGGTGATTGCTATGATTGCAAGGGTAAATTTATAGGAACAATGTAATAATGGGGGATGCTAAAAATATTACACTATCTAAACAATTGCATAGTAGTTATGCAACTTAATTATATAGAGGTGATGCAATTGGTAGTTGTTAAACAAGTTTCCCCTACTTAAATATTACATTGTTCAAGAAATAATTATTAAATATTCTCTATTCATAAGCGTCTATTATTCACTAAGTTTCCATGTGACTACCATACTAATTTATGTCAAATCAAGTATTCTAAGTCTCAAACATGAGCTCATTATAGTTTCACTAACCTAGAATTTTTGAAAGGTTTTTTTACATTACAAGTGAATTAGATAAAATTACTCATAGAATAGGAAGAAAAGGTGCAAGAAAGTCTTAAGTTAACTATGTCATAAATTTAAATGATACATTAAGAGCTATTCAATGTTCAATTTGACTTAGCAATATCACATCGTAAAAATCTTCAATGGTGATGGAAGAAATCAATAATAATGAGTGATAATATAGTAAAATGAAAGGTTCTACCATATATCTAGATGATATTGAGGATCACATCATATTAAGCTAAAAAAAATTATAATCATCTTGATCCAAATTTTATACAAGTTGCATATACAAATTTATTATTAATTTTTTTTAGTAACATAATCTCACATTATAGGATAAATAGTAAGAGGGGTTGTAATAGGTTCAATCCAACTACACTGGCCCCTAGTATATAGGTCTACATGTTCATAGGTTTGTCTATTATATCTACTATTGCTTCTTGGCAAGCTAAGTCAGTGGAGTCTGAAGGCCAACTGTTAGCATGTGTGCTAGTTAGTTGCATTGAGAAGGGAAGATCTGAAGCAATGAAAGCAAAGGCAGAGGAACGACGAGTCAGTGGAACAAGGAGTCAATTGAGTCTTTGGTTAAATCTATTTTTTCATGCATCTTTCTATTTTACTTGTAACCACTTATTTTTGTGAGATTTCTTTCTCGGTTGAATAAGTTCCTCATTCAAAGTAAAATGAGGAGATTTTTTCGTCTATCTACGAAAATTTTTCATGAAAAAGTGTCAAACTCAAATTTAAGAAAAATTTAAGAAAGTTAGGGGAGTTAACATTACAGGGGAGTATTGGGGTGTTATCAGACTAGACATCTTCAATGCTGCAAAGGATTTCTTTAGGTCTAGTAAAATCCTCAAACAAGTTAATTCTACCTACATTGCTTTAATTCTGAAGAATGATAATGTTGTTTCCATTAAGGATTTTAGGTCTATTAGCCTATGCAACACTTTGCACAAAATATTTTTGAAAGTCATTGTTAATAGGCTCAAGCTTATGCTAGTAAAAATGATATATACTAATCAAAAAGGATTTGCCAAAAGGAGACACATTATGGATTTTGTTATCACTACTCATGAACTTTTTCATTCAATGGATCAAAACAAAAAACCTAGTATGGATTTCAAGTTAGATATCTTAAATTCCTATGACAGAGTATCATGGAACTTCCTCTTTCAAGTGTTGAAGAATTTTGTCTTTAAGGATAAATTTCTAAAGATGTTGACAAAATGTTACTACCTCGATGTTCTATGTTCTGGTTAATGTATCACCTAGTGGTTACTTCTCCTATAGCTAGGGTCACCGCTAAAGGGATCCTCTATCCCCCTACTTGTTCATTATTGTTGTTGAAGTCTTAGGGAGGAATATTGAAAGACTAAAAATGACTTGTAGACTAAAATTTGTCAAAGTGACCTCTACTATGCACCCTATATCTCATCAACAGTTTGTCTATGATACTATCATCTTTGTGGAAGTCAACATTTTGGAGGCCAAAGGATGGAAGGAGATCCTTGACAATTTGTTATAATCTTGGGCCAACATATTAATTATGAAAAGAGCAATCCATTTATCCTGAATGTTTACCATGACCTTTCGGCTAAAATCACTAGAATTCTAGCTTGAAAGGTTGCTTCCCTACACGACTCCTATCCAGGGTTGCCTCTCATTTTTAAATCCCCCACAATTTTCCTTTGGAATGGTATCATTGAAATATTTTAGAAGAAGATGGTTGGATGGAAAGGGAAATTTCTAATCTTGGCTAGTATAATCTAATTGGTCAAATCCTGCTTATAGAACATCCTAGTCTACTACCTTTCTCTTTTTAAGATACTTGAATGTGTTGTTGATAATATTGATAAATTTCAAAAGTGCTTCCTCTGGATGGGTAATTAAGAAAAATAAATTTTTCTCTTATACCTTGGGACAATGTGTGTAGTTCCATTAGTGAAGGTGGGCTTGGCATAAGGAAGCTTAAATATTTTAATAGGGCCCTATTTCCAAAATTGGGTGGAAATTGATTGAAAGTGCTAAGGACTAGGCGAATATTATTAATGCAAAATACCTTAATAATACCAATAATAGAAGCTTCCTTACTAACAAAAGTTTACCCTTTGGCTCCTCTATCTAGAATAATGTTTTCAAAACAAAAACTATTCTTATAAAACTAGGGAAAAAGCTAGTGGGAAATGGAAAGAACACCAGGTTTTGGGATGATGTTTGGCTAAATGATATTTCCCTATATGAAATGACTCAATTCTATAAAGTTAAATAGATCTTTATCAAGAGTTTTGGTGATATTGTTCATGGTTTCCTCTGGTGGCAGGTGGATAAGGCTAGATGGATAAATCCTATGGATAAAGTGCTAAGTAATAGGGATACCCCTACTCATAACTTAAATCAATTGTTGAATGAGGCCCAATCGCTGGATTTTCTTCTTGGGTGATTGCTCCTTTTTTTTGTTCCACATTGAAGATGTATGGATCTAGTGGTACTTGATCCCTTTGGAGCCTTCTATGTTAAATACACCTGTAATTAAATTGTTGAAGAAGCTAAGGAGAACTTCTGCTGGAAAAGGATTAGATTAAAGGCCATATACCCAAGATCAACTTTTTTGGTGGGCTACTGCTCATAGAAAAATTCTGACCATAGACAATTTAAATAAAGGAGAATTCTCCCTTGTCAATAGGGGTGAACCCAAAATAGTGGGTTACACTTTTTTGGATGAAATAAATTGACTCTTTTGTCCAAAACTCAATTTTAGCCATGTTCTATCGAAACCCCCTTTCGATAGAATTCAAAAGACATGTTCAATCAGAATCCCTTTTCGATCGAATCCAAAAAAGAATTCAATACCAAATTTGTATCAAGGGGGTTCAATAGAAAGGGGGCTCGATTGAACCCCTTTCTATCGAACATATGTTCTATTGAATGTCCATGTTAGAGATCTCCCCATTAAACTGTCCTAGTTTCTCTAGATTTCTGGCCTTCGAAGCCCAAATTGGGGGCTCAAATGGATGAATTTTGATGAGCCCAAATGAATGATAGTAGTAATCGAAGAAAGATTTCAAATTATTATTAGTTTAATATATATTTTTTTTAAGACTAACTTAACATAGGTTTCACACCTTTTTTAATATATAAATGGATGATCTTCCATTTTCCTTGCTACATCTCTCTTCCCTAATGAGAAATGGATCCTTCTGGGTGATTTCAATACCCTTTTCTAATTTGGAAAAATCTAGTGGCTTTCCAATTTATATTGATAGTAGACAAGACTTAGTTGACATGATAAACTCTTTGAGCCTTTTAGACCTTGATCTTATTAGGGATAAATTCACCTGGTCAAATAGACATAGTGGGGAGGATCTTATTCATGTCAAACTTGATAGGGGTCTTATTTCTCCATATTGGCTTCAGCTCGCATCCTACAGACTCAATGCCTTGGCCCATGTTAGATCAGATCACTTCTCCATCTGCCTCATAGTCTCTCTCTTGTTTGGAAAAAAGGTGTACCCCTTCAGATTTGAGAAAATGTGGCTCATGGCTCCAGAAATCCAAGATAAAATTTTGGAGTGGTGAAATATTGATATCCAGGGAATGATTATGTTTCATATAGCCAAGAATCTTTCCAATGTTAAGTCTAATATCCAACACTGGAATAAATCCACCTTTGGCAACATCTTCAAAGCTAAAGAAAATCTCAAACTAGAACTTGTGGAGGTTCAAGAGCATATCCAAGCTTACAGGTTTGATATTGATGTTTCGAATAAAAAAATTGATATTTTGACTAAATTACATGATATTATCTCCAAAGAAGAAGAATTTTGGAAGCAGAGATCCAGAGCCTTATGGCTCAAAAGCGGTGACAAAAACACAAAGTTCTTTCATATGACTACTCTTAAGCATAGGGCTACCAACAAAATAAACAAAATTCAGCTGCGGCAGAGAGGGGTTTATAAGAATGATGAGATTTTTCAGGAAGCCATCATTTTTTTCTCCAATCTCCTTTCTATGGATGATCCCCTGGATCCTTCAGCTCAGATTGAAATATTGCAGGAAATTCCCTCCATCATCTCTAGGGACATGAACTTGGAGCTTACCAGAATCTCCTCCCCTGAAGAAGTTCACAATGTTATTTTCTCTTTTGAAGGTAACAAGGTCCCCAGACCTGATGGATTCCCTCTTTTTTTTCTATCAAAACTTTTGGCTTATTATCTGCTGTGATGTGGTCGCTGCTGCTCAAAATTTTTTTGGATCCCACTCTCTCTTGAAGGAGTGGAATTCCACCTTCCTGGTTATCATCCCTAATAAACCCGACGCCTTCTCTTTTAAGGATTTAAGACCTATTAGCCTTTGCAACTCTATTTATAAAATTTTCACCAAGATTATTATGCTCAGGCTTAAGCTTTTCATCCCCTCTTTAATCTCTAAACATAAAAATGGGTTTGTGCTTCGGAGACAGATCCAGGATTCCGCTATTGTGTTTCATGAGAATATCCACTCCCTTTCTATTAACAAAAAATGGGTTTTCTCCTGAAACTTGACCTGCTGAAATCTTTTGGTAGATTTAATTGGTGCTTCCTCCTCAGAATCATCAGGGCCTTTGGATTCAGAGATAACTTCATCCAGATTATTGAGAAATGTGTTTCCACCCCAAAATTCTCTGTGTTGATTAATGGATCTGCCTCCGATTTTTTCTCTGGGTCTAGGGAATTCGACAAGAGGATCCTCTATCCCCCTTCCTTTTCATTCCGATGAGTGAGCCTCTGAGTAGATTAATTCAGAGGGAGGTTAGAAATGACAATATTATGGGCCTTCGGCTCTCCTCTCAGGCCCCCACTTGCTGTTACTAGCAATTTGTGGATGACACTCTCTTGATGGGGGAAGGTTTGATCAAAGAAGAAAATAATTTAAAAACAATTCTGAACATATATGAACATGGTTTGGGGCAAAAAATTAGCGTGGCTAAAAGCTCCATCTTCTTCGTTAACACCCTCGAGCACAGGAAAGTTAAAATTGCCTCGATTATTGGCTACAAAATTGGAACCTTGCCTGATTCCTATATGGGCCTTCCCCTCTACTAGGGCCTGACTCTTGGCTCTTTTTGGGTGAATGTTATAGACAAATTCTAGAAAAAACAAGCTGGATGGAAAGGTGCCTTGCTAAGCCAAGCTGGTAAGCTCCAAATTCTCAAAGCCTTTCTTTAGAGCCTTCTGGTTTATGCTATGAGTCTTTTCAAAATTCCAGCCCAACTTGCAGATAAATTGGAAAGAATTCAAAAAACCAATTATGGATTGGAACTGAATCCAAAAATAGATTACACCTTGTGGCCTGGAATCAAGTCTACTTGCCCAAACTCATGGGAGGCCTAGATATCCAACATTTGAGAGACTTCAATAAAGCCCTCATGTCCAAACAACTATGAATATGTCTTAAGGAGACTAACGAATGGATTGATATATTCAAACTTAAGTATCACATCTCTAATTTCTAAAACACTTTGGAAACTTTTGAGCTCCCCAATGCAATTTTTGATTTCTTGAGCAATTTGTTTGGCTCCTCCAAAGTTATCTTGCATGGTTGCAGATGGATGCTAGGTAATGGTACCAAAATTTGGTTTTGGGATGACTGGTGGACTGGTGAGGGCCCCCTATCGGACTTTGTTTGGGCTCCCTCCTACAAAGAATTATGCCTCAGAAAAATTAGCACGTGGGTGGTTGATTACATTAGAAATGGAGAATGGCTGGACCTCTCTTCTGTTGATAATGATCTGAGACCTACGCAACCCTAGTTGAATTGCAACCACATCCCCCGCTCTCATGGGGAGGATGAAGTGTTCTTGAACCTCTTCTCTTTTGAGAAGTTCAAAGTTGCTGATGCATACAAGTTCATCTCTAGATCCTTCAGGCCCCCACTATTGGGTGGGTATCTGGAACAAACTCCTAATTCTTAAAATTAACATCTTTTTTTGGTTGTTTATGCAAGGTAAGATCTCTACCATTGATAATCTTTGCAGAAGAGGTATTCCTCTCTCTAACAGATGTTTTCTCTCTAAAGAAAATGTTGGCCATGTCCTACTGCATTGTGCCTATACCAAAGATATTTGGAATCACTTCCTTAACATCTGGAACATTGCCTGGGTCTTCCCCGTTTCTACTCAGTGAATGTGGTTTGAATGGAAATGCCCTTCTGATAATCATGCCTTAGGTGTTCTTTGGAATTTATATCTTCCTCATATTGCCTGGGGCATCTCGAAAGAAATAAATAATAGTTTTCAAGGACCTAGAAACTCCTCATTTTGTTGTCGCTGTTAGAATACACAATGGTATCAAAGAGAACTTTCTCCATGCCTACCCAAGTAGAAAGAATGACTCCCACATTCCTACTCTCTAAGAGGATTGGGATACTATCAATCGGTGGAAAATTGATTGGAACATTGCCAGCCCAGTCTACAAAACAAAGTAGTGTAGACAAAATGTGGTTTGACATCCTCCCCCTATGGGCTAGATCAAAATCATTGTGGATGGGGTGGCTAAAGGAAATCCTGGGTTGAGAGGGTGTGAGGGAGTGGCTAGGAATCACTCTGGTCTTCTAGTTTCCACGGTGTGCTTCCCCTAGGCACCCAGACTAACCATTATGCGGAAGCTAGTGCTACCCACATTGGGCTACACATGGCTAAAAGAGAGGGGCTTACTAAAGTGTGGCTAGAGTCCGACTCGCTAAACACTGTTAACTACTTGAGTGGTCACACGGATCCTAGCTAGACAATTATCATCCTGATCAAGGAGTGCCAAAATATAATTAATGATCTAACAGATTTCAAAATCTTGTACATATACCGAGAAGGCAATAAGGCAACGGATCTACTGGCCAATTTGGCGATGAGATGCGTGGCAACCAACTGGTGGAGTATCACGTAATGATTATTGCGTTAATCAATGATCCCTCATCATGACATGATTGAGTTGATAGGGAAGCATATCTTTCTGGTTTTCCCTAATCAAAATTCTAGAAACCTCCTTGGTGATTGGTTTTCCTATCTCATTGTGTGGCTTTTCTACTACTGTTTTGATATCCTTTGTTTGCGGCTCATTTTCTGTGACTCGTTGGTGATAGTGATCTCCTATTATCTAGCGACTAGGAGAATAATGGGAGGGGATAAGAATTGACAAGAGCCCTCTACTTGTGAGAAGTGGAAAAAGAATAAAGATGTCTAGAAGGAAGTGGTTGAGGGTGGTCTCATCCCCTACCTAGACTGCCTTCATGGCCCCTCTCCTCTGATTACGGAGGCCTTCGTTAATGAATAAAAAAAAGGGAGTCTCAGGGCCTATGGTGCCAATTATCAGATGAATGAAATTTTGGTAGCAACGGTCACTGGTCTGGCTACGACTAGAAGAAGGTTTTACAGGGACAGAAAAAATGGGGAGGAGGACTTCTTGAGCTTCTTCGACAAAGACAAGGAGTGCTCTAGAGTCACCAAGATGGCTGATGGTGGCTATAATAGAAAAGACCTCATGGCCCCATGGGCTGACATAGCTGAGTTTATAATGAGATATATCACCCTTTATGGTAGGTATGCAAGTATCTTCTCCTACCATTTCACTATTTTAAATCATTTTTGCCATAATAAAATTATCTTTGTTCCCTACTATCTTGCCTCCTCCCTTGAGAATACTCTGGAAAAGCACTTGGAAAACCCTAGCAACCGTATTATTCATGAGGGACTTATCATCCTTATCATGGAACATGCCAAATCCCTTGAAATTGTGCCCCTGCTTGCCGAGATTGGTCTACAGACAGAGGTCCAAGATGTCTCTGATTTGGAGATGGACCTAGACGATAGTAGGGTTCATGCTGATGACCCTGAATATGAACCTGTGGAAGAAAAGGAGAAGATGGTCACTCCTGAGACGTTCGGTAGTAAGAACCCCCCTAGATGGGCAGCTAGTAAATACAAAACCACCAGAAAGTTGATCTCCAAGGCTGAACTCCTCACCAAAAATAAAAAAGATGGTGGTGAAGGATCATAGCTCAAAGATTACAGACCAAGGGATTAAACTGTACATCCCTATCAATGTCCAGAAAGACAATCAAGGGAAAGATGGTAGTCTGATGAATCTTGTCATGGAAGCCACCAAAAGCCAGGAGCACTGCTAGAAGTGTGTCAAGCATGGAATTGACACTCTCAAGATGGGGGTTAATTGACATTTTCATTGCTTCCCCAGAACCCAGCAAGCCAAAAAAACTCATGATCATGACTCAAAAACTCTCTTATAATGTTGAGGTTATGAAATGTAACCATGAACAAAGGATTGATAAGGTGGAACAATCCATGGCTGAGATTAAGAAAAATATCAAGAATTTGGTCGACATTAGTAAAGAAGCCATGAACAACAACATTGAGGTGCTGGAAAAGATTAACGAGATGGTTGTTGATTATAGATCCTTCCATAGTGACCCAGTGAAAGAACTTGGTGGAGATGATGTGGGTGCTTGAGACAGCAAAACCACGAGACCGAGTTCCAGAACCAGGAGCAGAAGCAACAACAAGAGTACCTCTAGATTCATTAAGGAGGAGCTTGAGGAAATCAATAGGATTTTCATCCAAAAGAACAAGGATCTGGTGCTCTCGCTTAACTAAGAGATTTTTTTTGCTTTTTCTTATTTGTTTGTTTGTGTTTATTTTGTCTTTGTTTCTATTTGGGGTTGCTCCCTTGTTTTTCTATTGTTTCTTGTTGGATTGGCTATTGGCTAGCTGTTGTAAAACTTTAGGTTTTAGGTCCTTGTAAAATCCGTTTATCCTTATCAAAAACATAGATTTCACACCAAACATCAACTTCTAAGTTCAACGCTTATGGAAAAATAGTAAACAAGTGAAATATTTTTTTGAAAAAAAACTATTGAATAGGTATTGAAGTCATCTTTCCAATGAAAAAAATAAATTGATACATACACAACAAGTTATAAGCAACCAAATGAACATATGTCAAAATTAGAGTTAACTAGACTTCAAAACTTCATAAAATATGAAATATTGAAGAGTTATGAAACCAATACAAAATATTATATATATGTTACAAAACTAAATTCAAAAGAATCACATTTATATCTATTTAAAAAAAAAAAGATATGCCATACCAAATGAGTATCACTCTTTAAAAATAATGGTTTTTTAGTGAAAAACTAGTTTTTGAGGGAGATAGAAGAATGGAAACAAATTGATTATGAAAAATTTCAAAAAAATATATTTAGAATCTACACAAAAAATACCACAAACCACTAGTTCACATTATCTACAAATTCCTTACGGTTTAGCAGTAATAGGTGTCTGAATGTGAATTTTTTTCTAAAAATGAATATTGTAGTGTCAAAGTTGGAAAAAAAGTGTAACTCATTATTGTGGGTTCACCCATAGATGCGTCTTATTTCATAAACATATTGAAAGTATTAACCATCTGTTCTTGCACTACCAATTTGCAAGGGAGGTTTGGGATCAACCGTTTGTTGATCTTATGATTAGTTGGACCTTCCCTAGGAATTTGAAAGAATTCATAGAGAAATGGACTCTCAATCCTCTTACACACCCAATTATCAGGAACCCGTGGATTCAAATTCCTCCATTCATTACCTACAATCTTTGGAAGGAGCATAATAACATGATATTTAGGGAGGAGGCTTTATAGCAGTAAAGTATTGTTTCACATCATACAACAACAAGATAAGGAGAATATAAACATTGTCCCACCTAGGACCTCTAATGTGATGCCAAGCTTGATGGATCTAACAATAAAATAGAGATGGGGAATTACCCATAGTCTTCTTAGGATGAATTGGTATAATTTGATCTTAAGGAACAATTGTATTTGGACTCCTCCAAAGGAAGGTTGGTTAAAGTACAACTTTGTTGGCTTCTCTAAAGGGAACCCTGGTATATTTGGAGTGGGCAACATCATCACGAATTGTAAGGGCTTTATGATGGAAGGCTATTGTGAAAATCTGGGAAAAGGATCTAATAATAGAGTAGAGGCAATGGCTGCATGGAAAGGACTTTTAGATCTCCACAATCTAAATTGCAGAAATGCAATCCTAGAAGGGGATATCGAACTAATTGTGAACTACTTGAATGGTAGTGCGAATATGCCCTAGGAAATAAAATGTATCATGGAAGATTGTAGAAGGTTGATGGACCTCTCTTATAGTATCAAAGTCCAACATATTTTCAAAGAAGGGAACAAAACATGTGATGAAGCTACTAATCAAGGCCTAATTCATATGGATTTGAGATTTTTGAATTATAAGGAGAGCTCGATCGTGCTAAAAAATATGCTTTCTAAAGAACGGGTTAATAATCCTTACTTAAGTCAATTTGTCAATTACTTAGACAATTAATGGCTCTTTTTGGATGCCTTTTCCCTCCTTACTTTTTAAATATGATTGCCAAAAAATTTCAAATTCAAATTAATTGGCTACTTTTCTCTAATTATAAAAGATGAGGAAATAATTTGATGGTAAGGTAATGGTTTCTTTTTTCATAGCAACTTAATTTCCCATGATGTGAGTTGTCCTTTCACATGTAAGGATGTCAATGAGAATCAACCTAAAGATAGATTTTTTTGGTAAGTATTTTTTACTAGATGAGGTAGGTTTTATTAGTTGTAGTTTACCTCTGTGTTGCCTTGAGATTTTTTATTGTTGCACGGTACCTGAATCTTTTGAAATGGGGGGACCTTTTAAGAGGACAAAGCCTAAAAGCTACAAGGAACTTCAAAACAATGAAGTTGTGGGATCTTTTCCATAGAGTGGGTAGGACAACTTTTTTCCTTGCCATGAAGGGTTATAACATAGCCTTGTCAGTGAGATTTTGTAATTCCTGGTAGAGTTGTGAGGTATCAATTAGTCGTATCTCCTATTTTGTTTTGTTGGAGATTATTACAAAAGTGACTAGGTTACAAAATGAGGACAACAAATTTGAGAAGAAAATCTCAAGAGATTACAAGCACTACATGAAGAAATTCTTTGAAAAAGGAGGGAGGCTAGTGGTGGTGAAAAATGGGTATGGTCATTCTATCCATCCTAAGTCCTATGCTATTGTAAGGTATTTTGTTATGAAATACTTTACCTTAGAAGGACATTATACCTCTGTGCATGACTACCATTTTCCTATCTTGAATCACATTAGGCATAGTGATAGGATAACTTTGCCCTATTTTATTTTTACTTCACTTGTGGCTAGTATTGCTAATGGCACTAATCCTCTGCTCCACCAAGGGCTTCTCTATATAATGTATAAATATGCATTTGATCATTCTCTTGATCGCAACCATTTGCTTACCCTTTCTGGGAATTTTGAGCCTAATGATGAGGCCTATGTCTCCTCTATTAAAGTTGAGATTATTGAGACTAATCCCCTGCATTTGCCTAATAATACTCTGACTACCAAGTATAAAAGTAAGAAACCCTATGCCGAGAAGGAACCAAAAACCTTGGAAGTGGCTCTGATTAAAATCAATCGTGATAAAAGAAAGCTTCAAACCCCTAAAAAATAGCCCTATTAGGACTAGAATTCTTGATAAAGACTCTTCCAAGAGAAGCATCACCATATACCTAGACATACATGACTCTGAGAAGAAATAGGAGGAGATACATGCGAAGGAAATGGAGGGTAGCTTTGGGAGATAAGGTGGGCCCCTCTCTTGGACAAAGATAAAATGGTTAAAATTGAACCCAAAGTGACTACACATCAATTGGCAATAGAAGGAGGAACTGGAAGAGGAGAGTGAAATTTCATAGGATAGAGAGGATTTTGAACTAGTTTCCCTATCTTGTAACTCTCTGGATGATGTGGCAATGGTGCCCTATTCTCAGTATTCACCCTCTGGTGTAGAGAATTACAACACTAGGAAGATGCACAACTAGATAATTGAATTGTAGATTAGCTTTATGAACCTTGAAGCCAAAGTTGAAGAGTAAAGGTAGGGATACCACCAAATGGGAATTTCATTAAGATCCCTATGCACCATTACCAACAACATAGTGAGGAAAGCTACCATGGGATTTGTCTCTGGGCAAACCAAGATGAAGAAAGTTAGGAAGATGTCAAAGAAAGAAAAATGGATGAGGAAGATAAGAAAGAGGATACAATTACCTTGTAGATATAGAATGAGTAGGTGCAAAGATTTGAATGGAAGTGGAACCTCATAAGGGAATAATAAGTTGAATTTATTTTTATTTTTTTGCTCCACGGTGATTTTAAGTACAGTTAGGCATAGTTTTTACAAGTAATTTCCTATGAATAGGCTTATGTGCTATATGCATCAGACTTTTATTAGAATTATCTTATCTATTAAGTTAATGGACTGTTTATATTTAGCTACTCGTAGTTATAGTAAGGATAGATGGTTTCTAGATCAGATTAGTATGTTTGGCTATGTTGAGGTGATGATTTTTTATTACTTCTAAGAGAGGCTGGTGCAGTTTCTATTGCTATGGTTTTTTGATGCCAGATCCTGTGTTGTTACAATTTGCTTTTTCTATTTTGTAAGGGTTTAGGGTCCTCTCCCTAATAATGTAACAAAAAGTACTATAAGGCAAGGTGAGATACAATAGAGATCATAAAGAAGCAAGTGAACTCTCCCTTTTCTTTATTGGAAAGGAATATCATCTTTGTTTCTTGGAATGAAGCTCAAAAATCATAAAAAATTAATAAGGAAATTAAAATTGAACCAAATAATGACATCCAATAATAATTAGTAATGATAAGGAATAACCATATGGAATTGATACTTGCAAGATACCTGATATAGCAACTCATAAGACAACTAAGGTAAGCTCTAGATCCACATAACATGATAAAGTATGACATTGTTAGATTCACAAGTATCTCCACTCCGGTGTTTTCTTCACATATTTTGTGCACAAACTATGACTATATAATGAATGGAATATTGTGATTTATCTCAATAGTGAGATTTAAACTATTACATTCTATGGTAACAAATTAATCATCTTTTGAGATCACTTTTATTTGAAGAATTATATTATATAGTTGTTTTGTTGAGTTGTTATCTCAATAGTGTAAGAAATAATAAGGGTAATCATGTAGTGAATGGAATGTTAAAGGGATTGGGAATCATGATGGGATATATGAGGGATGGATTGATGAAGAGGTTCAAGAAGTGATATCCAAGGTGCTGGGAAATAAATGGGTATAATACCATAGATTGTGAAGATCAATGTTTATTCAATAAACTAATCGAAGGATGATATTAAAGGATTGGACATAATGAACATGAAAATATAAAGTTACTCATATTCAAATCTGAAAATTAAGTTGCCTTAAAATTTGGGAAACCCATGATTAGATCCTTCTTCTTTATGATGCCAAGAATCAGCTTGTTAACCATTCTTAATAAACCTATATTATGTGAACTTAAAAGATTACTAAATAATGATTAACAAATCAACATAACATAGCAACAATAAGTCATAGATTTAAAACATAACATCCACACACAACATAGGATTTATGTGGAGAAACCCTTGTAGTAAAACACACCACCACTTCTAGACGAGAGAACATGCTTGTATTAACAACAATAAAAGTGCCTACAATATAGTCACATCCACTCTCTTCTTGGTCTCCACAATGGTAGCACCCATGCACATGTGAAAAACCTCCTTATGTCTCCTATCCATCCTTCATTACTTTAGAGAAAACTACTTTCAACTCTTCCACATTACTTGATTAAATGACTCCCACATATAATAACCATGTGCACAACTACTTTAGGGTAGGTTTAAGTTTGGAGCCACTCCTATAACAATCTCTAGTACCCACATCCTAGGTTCGTCACATCCAATAGTGCATGTGGCATAAAGTTATACAATAGACTAGTTTCTAATTTTACAAATTATTTCCTTCTCACACACTATCAAAAAAAGAATAATTATACCTTATTTTTCTAATTTTCACAACCTAGCCTAAGATAGTTGATGACTCACCCCAAAGATAGGGGAATATGTATAGTGTCACTTGTTATATTTACACATCAAACATAAAAGAATCACAAAACAAGGTTGTAGCACTAATTAATATAGACAAAAGCACTGATGGGTCAAGTATATGAAACGTCTCACAAAATATTAAACACAAGAATAGTCTTTATGAATATCAAAATAGGGGAGTAAAGGGCATCTTCTTAAGGGGGATAATAAAACCAAAAAATAAAATAATTTTTCATTTGTAACAACAATTCTCCCTTTCAACATTTTTTCTTATAAACTATCATTCAATCCTAAGAAAAATCTCCAAACTATTTTCAGCACACACTCCCAAAATATAATAGTTGTTTTCTTAATTGAAACCTGTGGGCACTCTCACCCTTTTATAGTTATTCCAATTAACTCATTTTGGTACTCTTACATATTCACTTTCACCTTAAAGAAATTTGCTTCCTCAACCCTACACAAGTTCTTTTCACCTATCAAGGAGAGCATACTTCTACCCTTGAAAATAACTAGAAAAAAAATTATAGATAAAATAACATAGGGAATTTTCAATGCATCATGTTACTACTTGCATAATAGTCCAAAACATGATAGGAAATTTTAAACTCATCAAGAAAATAATTACATGAGATATTGTTATAGGTGACCTTTTCACAATTATACCTTTGCAAATTTCCAACACTTGTAATTGATAGACTTGGGTTCACATAGGTCATCTCTTCCTCCATCCTTCACCCTTCCTATAACACTCTCTTCTTCTAATTTTTATTTCTTGATTTATTCTCCACAAATAGAATAGAAAAAATAGTAGAGCACATAAGAAAGACAACAAAATAATATATAATGAATTCTCAAAATTATGCACTCTTGAAAAAATGACAAGTAGTAGCCCTTACCATCCTTTGTACATATGGGAAGGTGACACTTATCACCTTTATATCTTATCATGTTTGCAACAGTCATACTACATTAAACTATTAAATATTCATTTCTTACTTATATACTAAATCAAGGGAACAACTTTCTTAATAAACTAAATTTTTATGGTTTTAAAAAAGGATAATGTCATTACACTATGACCTATGCCTTATAAACATAAAATTAGATGAATTTTCTCATAGAAATAGGATCATTTAATCCTCATAACTAACATTTAAAATATTGATATTTATGTAGAGGTACACTTTTCTACAAGGGTAAATTTTCATGATGTTTGCTACCTTTATTCAAACATCAAATAACAATACATCATCACTTAAGAAAAGCTTCACACTATAAATTACACAACATGAAATCACACAGAAGTTACACAATACAAAATACTTTACTATCCCTAATAGAATAGGTCATCTCTATTGTTACTGATAATAATATCACTAGGTATTTGCTTTGATTCCACAACCTAATATTTAAATTACACAATAGATAGCAATGATTAGTTTATCATCATAAACTTTCATGGGAAAAATAATTTAAAAAACATATAATATTCCATAAAAAAAGAGTCATAATTTTTTTTATTAATGATATACAACCATAGGTCTATAACATATATGACATAATAGTAACTAGAAAATTATAAAATTAATTAGACATACTAATGGAAAAATAAGATCATTGGACAAAATAATTACTCACATATAATCATTGACTAATATAAATTAATCACCATAACTAAAGCTGCATGAATCCATGCACACATATACATACATGTGTATCATAACTCAAAATGAATGTGTAAAAATAGAAGTCTATAAGTTGATTAACAACATACAATATTGAATATCTAATTAGATGTCATACTGACATACCTAATCAAATAAATCTATCTAAAAGAATAGGTTTCACAAAATTCAATCCATAAACATTACTAGATATTTTCTTATTAATCTAACTCTTGTTTGTATGTGTAAAAATATCACATAGATCATTATTATCTTCCCATGGCTATTTCAAACTAAAAACCATCTATCTCAATTGATAACTTAAGAAAAAAATGTTATAGTTTTTCACATATTGAAATAGGATTCTTACTTAAATACTCATGTATAGTTGTGTATGTGATTGGTTCAATAGGGATAATTATATTATTTGTTAATATAAATAGAATATCCATTGCTTGTATAAGTAACAAACTTCACCATTCTCAAGTATTAATTAATTTCCTCTACCATAATAATAATTTTCCATGATGTTGTTTTTTATTAGACTAATACAAGTTTTGCAAGGACCCGAAACCCAAATAAAAAAAACTAGCCATGAGGATGATCCAAATGCTAAGCCACAACAGGGCAATAGTAAAAAAATAGAATAAAACAAGGTCCAATGAACTAAGAACTACGTAAGATTGTTCAACAATTAGACAGTCTTAACATTTTTATCTACAAAATTCTTATTAATCTGTAATAAATCCTCCATAATGCTAGCATTCACTAGCTTACCTTTGTCCCTGCTACTGGTGTGTGTTGATGGTCCCAAAATGGATTTAGTATCATTCTCTAGGTTAAGCGCCTTTTCCTACCATCCTTTACTACAGACAAATATGGAGGGGGAGGCATGAGTAGCCAAGTGGGAGACATTGAGGGATTGAGCTTTCTCATTTAGTCTCTTAAGTCCCTCTGTGATGTTTGTCATGCTCATCCTAGTGACCGCAATAATCGCCCTAAGGTTTTCATTGATCTTTTCCATCGACATCTCCAAGTTCTTGATTTTCTCCTCATGGTCAATTTTCATGGCTTTCACATCCATAGCTAGCTTCTTACCGAGGTCCAGTAGCTTATCTGCATTATCCAGGGAAGGGGTATTCATAGTGCTTTGTGTAGGAGCCAAATCACTGATCCTATATTTCAGCCCCAAAATATTCGACACCACCCATTTAAAAAAGTTAATTTGTTCATCCACCACTTCCTTCAACATTTTTCCACATCCTCTGTGTGTAGCACCAAGGATCCCATGTCCTTACCTATTGGGGATCCCTTTTTAGCATCAATTGGGATTTCAATTCAAATGTCCAATTCTTGTTGTTTGACATCAATCGTTTGTTGGACACTATTATCTTCCTTTCCCTCCTATTTCTTCTTTTTGACAACTTTTTTTTCTTGTTTAAGTGTTGGAGGGGGGGAATTAAAATTATACATCACATAAAGACAAGGGTTAAGCATAGCATAGATTTATCACAATTGTGTATGATCTACTTTTGTCTGTCTCGACATTCTTATGTTGTTTTGGAAAGTTTCTCTTTCCCTTCCTAGGTGGATCATTATTCCTTTGTGTCTCTCTAGTAGTGTAGGTGGAGTTTCTTTTACTAGAGCAAATTAAAAAAACTCATTGTCTTACAATAAAGTCATTTTGGTTCATTAAAATGATATCAATGCTTAGAAATATGAAGATAAGTATCTTAGTAAAATGATGCAATCAATTTCATATACCCTAATTCAAATGACTATGACCTTCCAAGTCATGGTTTGTAATCAAAAGTCACTCATTAGGATAGTTCTCATACATTAGGTTTTCTTGCTTTGGCTACGTAGTTATTAGTTGGTGTTATAATTGTGTTTGGATACACTTGCACTTACTTTTACAAATAGTTTTACTTGTTGTCAGACAATATTTACAAGTGTGAAAAACCTTAGTTGACTTTTGGGTGTGATATAATGCCATTAGCTTTTTTCAGAATAGATCATAAATTTTGCTAAGTTTTAATAATAATCTATTCATAAAAATGACAAGTTATTAAACATTAATGAAATATAGCATAAACAAATTAAAAATAGAGTACATAGATTATGACATATATACATTGATAAAATAACTTGTATTGGAAACTTCTTACACACTTAATTTGACTTTAAGAATGATTGTTTAATTTTTTGGACAATATTTAAAAGTGTATTTCTTAGTGAAAGATAATATTCACAACTAAAACTTAAGAAGAATGCATTATGACATATAGATTGATACACAACATATATTAGAAACTTCTTACACACTTCATTTGACTTTGACAATTATTATTTAAATTTGTTAACAATATTTTAAAGTGCTTCTTAATATTAAAAAAACGCACTAATTTAATTTATTATAATAATGTGTTCAATTCCATCATTTTAGTTATATTATGATATATAAATTTAAAATCAAGAAGTGAACGATCATTTAATATGGGTATGTGTTTGGTAGCTCTTCATCTATATTATTACTTTTTGTTTGCAATGACATCTATAGAAGACGTTACCTTCCAAAGATGAGTAAACAAAAGGGGAATAAAATGAACATAATATTCAATGTAACTTGTGCTGGTACGCTTCATTATTATTTATTCACGTAGCAGCATCTCGAATTGAGGAGAAAAACATAAATAAAATTTTCGAATACGTAGAGGGCAAAAAACCTTGACTTGTTGTGATTTCATAAGAACTTAAGTACATGACACAAGATAACTAACATTTTTGTTGGTCCATGATATGCACACGAATAGGCTAAGAGAACGGATCGACCAAATTTCACGGAAATGTGTTGCTCATGCCAGCCATCGTGATGTTCCTTGCCTGATAAATAACAATTTCTTGAATACTTCTGAAAGCATAAGAATGGTTTAAAAATACCCAAGGTGTTTTTTTAATAAGTTTGTGACATGACCTCGCCTAATCTGTAGAAGACATTCCCACATCAGGTGATATCGACAAATACCCTCTCCATAATTTAAAGACATTCCACCTCATGTATGGATATATATAAGAGCGTTTACTCTTATCTTTCAAGCATGTTTCTCACGACAATCCTCTCAGCCGGCGCTTTCTTATTTTGCCTAACACCATGGCTGAATTCTTCAGGGTTTCTCTACTTATTTTTGCGTTCCTCGTGCCTACTACAATAGGTAGGTGTCTCATTGTATTATATTTTTATTTCAATATATAGAAACACTCTTCTTCTCATTTGTTCCGGTGGTCCTCGTTGTTATATATATTTTTTACTTTGTTGTTACCAAAATTTAACATTTTGTTAAACAATTGCCAGCGTTATTGTTTTATTAACCGGATTAAATTTCAGGTGCGAACACCAAACTTTTTAGGGAATACATTGGCGCCGAGTTCGATAATGTCAAGTTTTCCGAATTACCAATCGATCCGGGCACGCAGTTCCATTTCATTCTGGCCTTCGCTATCGACTACACCCCGTCGGGAAGCTCTCCTACAAATGGAAAGTTCAACATTTTCTGGGATAGCGACAATCTGAGCCCGAGCGCCGTGCAGGCCATCAAAGCTCAACACAAGAACGTCAAAGTTGCTCTCAGTTTAGGCGGAGACAGTGTGAGCAGTGGCAACGTCCAGTTCAGACCATCTTCTGTGTCGTCGTGGGTGAGCAACGCGGTTTCTTCCCTTGCTGACATAATCCAGCAATACCATCTTGATGGCATCGACATCGACTATGAGCATTTCGACTATTCGGATCCCAACACATTTTCTGAGTGCATTGGGCAGCTCATCACACAATTAAAACAGAACAATGTCATCTCCTTCGCCTCCATCGCTCCCTATGACGACGGCCCAATACAGTCCCATTATACTGCACTCTGGAAAAACTATGGCGATTCAATTGACTATGTGAATTTCCAATTCTATGCCTACGACTCGAGTACCAGCGTCTCACAGTTTATGAACTATTTCAACGCTCAGGAGTCTCGCTATAGTGGTGGAAAAGTGCTGGCTAGTTTCATGACGGAGGGAAGTGGAGGATTGTCACCTGCGAATGGCTTCTTTGACGCGTGCAGAAACCTTAGAGACTCCGGCAAACTCTAGGGCATCTTTGTTTGGTGTGCAGACAGCTCGCAGTCCAATGACTTCCAATATGAAAAGCAATCCCAGTCTGTCCTCTTGGGCTCCTGATTAGCACCGTAGGATTTGATGATAGTGGTTGGTGAATAATAATTACTCTGTTTTCCTCTTATGTACTTGTGTTCATATTTGATAGTTATGGCCGATATTTCATAGGGCATACATTTAAGATTCTCTTGAAAATTAAGACCAGATGAGTTTTGAGAACCATAACTTACATCATTGCATTGCTCTCCTTCATTATTCCGTTTTATCAAATCCTTCGGCAACATCATTTTTAATAAAGCATTGCCGGTTTCTCTAGCAAAGAATCTTTTAGGAAAAAATATTTATCATTATCATTAGATCAACATGTATATTAGGAAAAAATATTTATTTATCATGCATTTTGTAAATCTAGAACGTTCATCTCTATGGAATTTTAAGGAAAGATTAAATTATTGGTGAGGTGAAAAACCAATCAAATTTTAGAGTATATTTAAAATTCTATTTATAAATTAAATTTTAACATAACTTAAATTGTCATACTTCCATATACATGATAAATAGTTTAATGTCAATTATTCATTAAGTTTTTAGAGTTCTATGGATTAAGCACAATCTAGCTTGTATGTGAGCTTGGCTTGAGCATAATGGATTTCTTTTGGTTTTGATAGCTATGGTGGGTTATATATTTTATGGTAGTTAGAATAACTTTTTTCTTTGACAATACTTCACTTGATGAAAACCCTATTGCTTGTGGATGTCATATTAGGTAAGTTGTTTTTATTGCATATCTTAGAGATATCAATTGCTGTCAAGTGTGAGAGGGTCTCTCATTTCATTAGAGCACTTTAGTTAGATATATATAGTTATATTTTTAAATAAATTTTTGGTTCTTTAAGGTTACAAGAATGTCGAATTCTACTATATTAAGGAATAATCAATTGTTATATCTATAATTAACACTCATGTTGATAAGCTTTCAATCTAAAAACACATTTATGGAGATGACTTAGTCTCTTGTACGCTAATCATATATTAGACTAGATGTTGGTGCTATATTATCAAATATTCTCATCATTCAAAGTGTTGGTTTGTAGAAATTAAAACACTTCTTAGTTTGTTGTATAGATTTTAGGTCTTCAATACCAATTCTATTGTAACTCCATAGTCTCTATGCAATTTTTTCATAGGTTGAATAGCATAGCATGAGGTAATTATACATTGTGTTGACCCATCATATATCTTCTATTTTTTTGCATAGTATATATATATATATATATATATATATATATATATATATATATATATATATATATATATATATATATATATATATATATATATATATATATATATATATATATATATATATATATATATATATATATATATATATATATTTGAACTGCATTATGTGCTTTGCATGTTTCTTTTTCAATTGTTAATGTAATTTTAAGGTACTACATTTTATTAGATAAAGTAAGAAGGGCCTAAACCTATGTACATAATAACCATTAAGGCAAAAATGAGGAGTCTCATAAATAATGATATATTCAAGAAAAATAAAAAATACTAAATAACTAATCAAAAAGACCAACAAAAATAGAAAACATAATGGGGACTAGGATAATATAATCCAAAACTAAAATACCAACTAGTTATCACCAGGAAGTTTAAGGCCCTTGATGATTTACCACTTTTTGTCGACAAAAGGAAACTCATTCAAAATTTTATTACCAGTCACTCCTTAGGTGGGAGTGATGTTGGGCTAGGGATGTGTTTACACTGGGCCCTCCCCTTCTCAAGGTCCCAATGAAAGACATAAAGGGTAACTGTCATATTCTTGACCATCTCCTTATAGTAAGAAATGATATCTTGCATGTTTTTTAATATTCCTTTTTGATTGGTTTGGATGCTACCAACCATCTACTCCAGTGTCTTGCAATCTTCCACAAATTTAGTAGCTTGTTTGATTTCTTCCACTTATTTTGCTATCATAGTCACTTGTTAAACTTATGAACAATACCCTTCATAGCTGCCTAAATGTCCACATCAACCATATCAATAGGGTAGTATAAAGTAATCATGACTGTTATGGATTGTAGTTTATGAGTCTTTTTATTGGTCATGTGTAGCTTAAAAATTTTCCACTTAATAATATCATTCTGGGGGTTGTAAGATTTGCATGAGTAATTCACTTTAGCACCATAGGATTTCATGATATTTTTTTTTTATTAAAGGGTCAAACAGGTTTTGAAGGGACCTAAAATCCTATATACAAAATGATACCTTTAGCAAAATATTAGTAAAATAGAAAAACTATCCAAAAGACCGAAAATAAAGAGTAGAAAACCAACATATCACTAGAGAAATACTGGGAAATACAAAGGAAGCAAATTTACTTGAGGTTCTTTAAGGCCTTATCTACCTTAGCCTCATGCTACGAGGCCTCCTAAGAAAGTTTCTTGATATCCTATAGGTGCTTCAATGACTAATTGGTAGCCTTCTTGAGATGAAACCTAGTGTGAGTATAAGGACCTTTGGTATCTTCAACACTAGTCTGATTTCCTTTATCCTCCTGATCGATAAACTAAGAGTTACCTTGTTGTAGCCTTTAGACTTTTTTAACCAATATTCTCATACTATTCAAAGTCCCTTTAATCATAGTGTGACTGAAATTTATTACTTTAACTAGACTAGAATTGATATTCTCCATTTTGGTTCCAATGCCACAATATGTCCTTCAAAATTAAATTTCAAATTTGACACATCATTTGTAGCCTTTTGAAGACATGCAACCACATTCTTGCCTTCTTTATCAACCCACAAGTCACCATGCATCAAACCCTCATATAGATTTAATTGAATAGACCTGATCTCAACGCTCATCTAATTAGTCTCATGAAAATAGCATTTGTGCATCTTGAAGGTATCCACAATCGCATCCCTATCACTACCTAGAATATCATCATGATTTTCCCTCTTTGAATTAAGGTGGGGGGTGTTGGTTTTCAAGTCACATGGAAATAGCGATATACCACCTCTGTCCAAAGGAGTCTCCTCATAATCGCCCAACAAAAAAGAATGACACTCAATCTATTCCTCTAAGCTAGGCGAAACAAGGGAGGTCTTTTATTTTGCCTCTTTTGATTATTATAAGAAATCTTCTTCCCGTTTTTGTTTCGTACCTTAAGCTTAGATTCCACTTCTGTATCCCACCCCTCATCCTCTAAAAAAAAAAAATATGAATCCTCATCCTCGAGGGGGGTGAATACCTCAAAAGGCTTAGGAAAACTCTTAGAGGGGACAAGTAGAGATTGGATATGCTCCATGATGAGCATAATGAGTTCTTCATGCAAAATAGGATTTTTTAAGATTGCTCATAAAATCCCTAATGCCCTTATTCAGGGAGGATAAGGGGTAGAAGGGAAAAGAAATCCTATCTATATATTTGAAATGATTTAACATCACAAAATGATGCCAAAAATATTGGTAAAATGACCCTCAAGAGAAAAATATTGCATGATTACCTTGAAAACAATGCCCAAAGAGGTTTGATGGAGCCCATTTCAGCACCACTCTCCAAATTTATAACCAAATGCTTCCCTTCTTTACCCTTGGGAGATTTTTACATTTTTTCTTCTAAATTATTTCTATCTCACAATCTTAGAAATGAGCTCTTCTATAAGGTCAACCTTCTAGCCATATACTGAGAAATAAGCCTCTTTACAACGCTCAACAAAGAGTTTGGAGAATTCATGATCAAACCCATGAAGCCTTTCAAGGTAGGAGGTAACATCCCCTTTCTATAAAATCCACCAAATAGTAGCATTCTTCTTCACCCCTTCATAGTTGATTATCTCAAATTGATTCCTATCACCCCCTAATTTTATAGTCCTTATATAATGTACCAACAACTACAGACCCAAAAAAATAAAAAATCTAGATCCAAACAATCAAGAGAAGCTCCCAAAAACCATGGGAGTTGGCCAATGTGGCATAAAAGCATGATGCAAAGAATTATCCATAACAATTTATCAATGCTCCCTACATCAACATGTAGTCTATCATACACCACTAAATCCATGACATTCAATGAAAACATATCCTCCATAATGCATGATTTTAAAGCATTTATTTGAACTCCCATATTAGCAAAATAATCAACAACACAATTGGCCTTCTTATAAGCATGGGAAATGATACAACTATCACAAAAAATAAAAAAATTGATGCTTATCCAACTTTGGATAGTCCAATAAGGAAATTGAGACCACTTAAGACATTGGATAATATTATTAGAATCCCCTTCAAGCCAGACATTTTTATAATTAAATTGAGAGTCCAAGCTCAGACTATGGTAGGAAGAAACAACTTCAGTTAGGGGATTTTTCTAATTTCCCAAAGGGAGCGCCATCACCAAAATAAACCCACCATATTAATCCCTCAAAACTCCCCCACAACTACGCGGACACAATTTACCCTTTGTTGCCCCATCAAAGTTCTCCTTCACCCACCCTCAAGGAGGAAGTTTCCAAAAGACATTAAATCAAGTAGTATGGTGATTCTTCGAAAGAATGGCAATGTCAAAATTGAGTCTCTAGTTATAATCAACCCGAGTATTTGATGATAATTATTAGTAAATATTAATTCAAATTTTTTCCTCTTATGTACTTGTGTTCATAATTGACACAACCATATTCCGGAGGGTCTTCAAAGAGAATAATATAGATCATGCAGTAAGAGTAAGACAACAAAAGAAACAAGAAGACTTGGAGAAAATGTAAAAATAGACATCCACAAAATCATAGATTCATTAAAATCAAGCCGACAATATGGAGGCAATCATACAAGCTTACAGACCTTATTACAACTTACATTCCAGAAAGTGATCCATCCGGACCTCCAAAATGATATTCTAATTACAAATCATGAATCATATCCTCATATTACTTTTATATCTCCTAAATGATCTACAATAATAACATCTATAGAATTTGAAACACATTCGGGTCGGCCACAAAAGATTAGATTCTCCAAGATAGGAAAGAATGAAACATGTAAGATAGGTTGGACCCAAAACGTGAAGATATCCTCTGCCAAAGACAATAACCAAATGCTAACCACCAAGGAAGGTCAGACAAGGACCAAAGAACATAGTGCGAGGCACCAAATAGATCCACAAGCCAAGAAATAGCTCGACATGAGTAGAGATCTGCAACTAGCTGTTAAGCTCAGGAACTACTCCAGGAACAAAGAAAAAATCAATTCAGAAGTGATAACTTGCTGGAAAAGAATCGAAATGAACTAAAAATTTGGAATAAGGAATAGAAAATGACTGAAAGCTAGAAATCCGATCTGCAATAAAAAAGAAACAACTACTGGAGAATTCTAGAAGTAGCACAGAGAATGCAACACATAACAAGAACAATAGAAAAGAAAAAAATATTTTCGGTTAATCCAAGATTTATGATCGATGGGGTAGGAAAAGATGTTCCATGACAAGAAACTCATGAACATTGAAAAGAATTTGTGATAAGATCCCATGCTGATTTATGATCCAAATGTCATTTTTATCTACAAAACTTTTCCTCTTTACCCCTTTCGGTAACTCAACTGAATCTTCAGCTTCTCTTCCACTTCTCCTTTTTCTCCTTTCTTGATAGCAACACTCTATCTCTTACCACCACTCCCTTTCTTCCACAAATTTGATCTATTTCTTTCACCAAAACTTTTCTTATCTGCCACTACAACTCTAACATTATTGGATCCTCTGGTGACAACTTGCTAACAAATCCATCTCCAAAATCCTTCATCAGATCCATACCATCATGTGTTATAACCTCTGCAACGTGCTTCTCAGCTCTGCAACTCTTCACAAGACTCAAGTTCTTCTCTTCTTTTTTCTTCTCCTTCAAAGAATCCAAAGTGAACTTCTGCCCATCCTTTTTAGTAGTGACTAGGTTCTTTCTACAATCATTGATAGATCCCCTATCAAACTGCCAAGGTCTACCAAGCAAAACTTGACAAGAACTCATAGGCACAACATCACACAAGACTTCATCTTTATAAGACCCAATATTAAAATTCAACAGGCACTACTTTCTCAACTCTACCACACGATCATCTTGCAACCATCTCACCTTGTGAGGATAAGGTTACTCAAGTCTTTTCAAACCAAGCTTCTCTACCATCTACTTTGATACCAAATTTTTCAGTACTTCCACTATCTACAATAAACTTACAACACTTACCTCCTGATTTTCAAACTATCCAGAAAAGATTCTTTCTCTAAGTAGGTCCATTTTATTCTTTTCTCTGCTCCATCAAGATTCTTCTAAACATAAGTGATTCTCCCTACTCCAGTACTATCATGCTCTCACCTACAACTCTAGTTTTTGGATCTTCACATGCTAAGAAATTCCTTACCTTTCCCTTCTTACCTTGAGGACATTAATAAGCTCTATGTCTAGTTTCCCCACACTTTAAACATGTACCCAAGAAATCCTTACTGCTACCTCCTTTCATTTGTGTCTTTTTCTTCAATTCTTTATTCTATTTTTATTTCAATTCTTCAGAAAACTGATTCTCCATACTGCCATTTATTTGCCCTCTATCTGCATGCCTCTCTCTTCCCTTATGGTTATTCTGTTGTCTTCTCTTCATTTTATCTTGTTCCTTCAATGCATACTATTAAGCCTCCTCAACCATAGAAATCTTCAGCATACTCATCTCAACTTGGACGTTAAATCAGAGTCCATTAATGTATCTAGCCACCTTTTCCTTATCAATCTCTCAATGTTTGGATCTGATCACCTTGTAGAATTATCTAGTATGCTCCTTCACACTCATGTCCTTCTACAACTTTTTGAACAACTCCAACTCATAGTCTCTCGAAATGAATTTAGCCTTCAATCACGCAAACATCTACCTCCACCAAGTGATTTTCATCTCACTGTTCTCCACTCTATCTCTCTGCAACTCTTTCCACCATAAAGTAGCATGCCTTTTCAACTTATTTTGTGCTAACTGAACTCTCTACAGGTCCTTAACATCTTAAACTCAAAGTAGTCTTGCAACCCTCCTATCTAGTCTATTAGGTTTTCTAGATTCAACAAACCCAAAAAGTTATAAACCTCAACGTTAAGAAATTTGCTTAATTACACCACCACTCTAAGAAATATTTATTCACCCTCATCTACCAGTCCTTCAGCCTTTTTCTCTTCTCTTGCCTCTTCACATTCATCCTCTGATTCTAGGTTCCTCTGCAAACCAGCCCACACCTTTTGGATCTCATTCCTCATCTTGTTCTTGAAATCCTCCATTACCTTCTATACCCTTCTAGGTTTCAACCTCCTTGGTTGCATCTCCTCCCTTTGCTCTAGTGAAACTGCCTCAACTCAATGATCTAAGTACAATGCTTCAATTGCCTCACCGTCAGTGATCTATTCAACACACTTACAACCTACCTCTAATCGACAATCTATTCACCAAAAAGAATTCCTCAAGGTTCACAACCAGCTCTGATATAAGCATGTTTTGAGAGGGTCCTCAAAGAGAACAATCCAAATCATGCAGAAAGAGTAACACAATAGACGCAACAAAAATAATTAGAGAAAATATGAAATCAAAGATCCACAAAATCATAAGCTCATTAAAATCAAGTCGGCAACATGCAGATAAACATATAGGCTTACAAGTCTTGTTACAACTTACATTCAAGAAAATGATCCATCCAAACCTCCAAAATGATATTATAATTATAAGTCATGAATTATATCCTCATATTGCTTTTCTATCTCCTAAATGATCTATAATAACAACATATATAGCATCTGAAACACACCTGGGTTGGCCACAAAATATTACATTCTCCACTATAGGAAAAAATGAAATGTGTAAGATAGGTTGGACCCAAAATGTGAAGATATCCTCCACCAAAGACAATAATGAACTGCAGACCTCCAAGGACCGAAGAAAATTGCACAAGGTGCCAAATAGATCCGTAAGCCAAGAAATCATTTCGCACGAGAAGAAATCTCCAACTAGCTATAAAGTTAAAGAAATGCTCTGGGAACAAAGAAACAAAAAATCTGGAAAAGATAACTTGCCAAAGAAGAATCAAAATGAACTAAAAATTTGGAATAAGGAATAGAACATGACAGAAAGCTATAAATCCAATCCACAATGAAAAGGGAACAACTAGCAGAGAATTATGAAAGTAGCATAAAGACTGCAACACATAATAACAACTGAAAAGAAAAATATAAATTTGCCTAATGCAAGATTGCATATCGACTGGGGATTCTCTTGCATCAATAATTTATAATTATTTCAGATATTTTGTAAGATATAGCATTTAAGATTTTATTGAAAATTAGAAACAAACGAGTTTTCAAAACAATTATTTACATCATTGCCCTACTATTTTTCTTCATTCCTTTCTATTAAACCTTTCAACAACATCATTTCTTAAAACATTAATAGTTTCTTTGTCAAATAAACTCTTAGGGAATACTTAGTTGTAGAAATTTAGACTAAAAGTAGAGTTAGTTTTCTTATTTTCTCAGTAAGGTTGTTTCAAAAAGAATCTCAAATGTGAATTCAATTTACCAATTGAGAAATCATGATCATGATCATTGTCATTGTCATTATGATTGTCATTATCCAACATCTAATATAGAAGAAAATATTTATTTATTATGAAAACTATAAATATATAAAATTCATCCACATGGGAAATTTCAAGGAAACACTAAATTATTAGTTTTGATAAGAAAACATTTTAGTCTAATTATAAATTTCTCCTTCGCCCACCCCAAAGGAGGAAGTTTCCAAAAGACATTAAATCTAGTAGTATAGTGATTCTTTGAAAGAATGGCAATGTCAAAATTGAGTCTCTAGTTATAATCAACCCGAGTATTTGATGATAAGTATTAGTAAATATTAATTATAATTCTTTTCTCTTATGTACTTGTGTTCATAATTGACAAAACCATATTCTAGAGGGTCTTCAAAGAGAATAGTCTAGATCATGTAGCAAGAGTAAGACAATGAAAGCAACAACAACACTTAGAGAAAATGCAAAATCAGACATCCGCAAAATCATAGATTCATTAAAATCAAGCCAAAAATATGGAGGCAATCATACAAGCTTACAGACCTTATTACAACTTACATTCCATAAATTGATTCATCCAGACCTCCAAAATGATATTGTAATTACAAATCATGAATCATATCCTCATATTACTTTTCTATCTTTTAAATGATCTACAGTAATAACGTATATAGAATTCGGAATACATTCGGGTTGGCCACAAAAGATTAGATTCTTCAAGATAGGAAAAAATGAAACGTGTAAAATAGGTTGGACCCAAAACGTGAAGATATCCTCTGCCAAAAACAATAACAAAGTGCAAACCACCAAGGAAGGTCAACCAAGGACCAAATAACATCATGCGAGACACCAAATAGATCCGCAAGCCAAGAAATCGCTTGACATGAGAAGAAATCTCCACCTAGTTGTTAAGCTCAGGAACTACTCCAAGAACAAAGAAAAAACCAATTCGGAAGCGATAACTTGTCGAAAAAGAATCCAAATGAACAGAAAATTTGGAATAAGGAATAGAAAGCAACCGAAAGCTAGAAATTTGATCTGCAATAAAAAAGGAACAACTACTCGAGAATTCTGGAAGTAGCACACAAAATGGAACACATAACAAGAACAACTGAAAAAGAAAAATATATTTTTTCTTAATGCAAGATTTCTCATCGACCAAGGATGCTCCTACATCAAACACCCTAGGTAGGAAAAGATGTTCCATGACAGGAAACTCACGAACATCGAAAAGGATTTGAGATATAGGTCTCATGTTGATTTATGATCCAAATGTCCTTTTTATCTACAAAACATTTCCTCCTTATCCCTTCTAGTAAGTCAACTGAATTCTTAAACTTCTCTTCCACTTCTCCTTTTTCTCCTTTCCTCATACCTACACTCTATCTCTTACCACCACTCCCTTTCTCCACAAATTTGATCTATTTCTTCCACTGGAACTTTTCTTATCTTCCACTACAACTCTAACATTGTTGGATCCTCTGGTGACAACTTTCTAATAGATCCATCTCCAAAATCCTTCTTCATATCCATACCCTCATGTGTTATAACCTCTGCAACCTGCTTCTCAACTCTACAACTCTTCACAAGACTCAAATTCTTCTCTTACTTTTTCTTCTCCTTCAAAGAATCCAAAGTGAACTTTTTCCCATCCTTCTCAATAGTGATTAGGTTCTTTCTACAATCATTGATAGCTCCCCTATCAAACAGCCAAGGTCTACCCAACAAAACATGACAAGCACTCATAGGCACAAAATCACACAAGACTTCATCTTTGTAAGACCCAATATTAATATTCACCAAGCACAACTTTCTCACCTTTATCACATGATCATCTTGCAACCAACTCACCTTCTCAGGACAAAGTTACTCAAGTCTTTTCAAACCAAGCTTCTCTACCATCTCCTCTGATACCAATTTTTTCAGTACTTCCACTATCTATAATAACCTTACAACACTTACCTCCTGATTTTCAAACTATCCAGAAAAGATTCTTTCTCTGGGTAGGTCCATTTTCTTCTTTTCTCTGCTCCATCAAGACTCTTCTAAATACAAGGGATTCTCCCTGCTCTAGTACGATTATGCTCTCACCTACAACTCTAGTTTTTGGATCTCACATGCTAAGAAATTCCTTACCTTTCCCCTGTTACCTTGAGGACATTCATAAGCTCTATGTCTAGTTTCCCCACACTTGAAACATGTACCCAAGAACTGCTTACTGCTACCTCCTTTCCTCTTTGTCTTCTGCTCTGATTCTTTATTCTATTTTGATTTCTATTCTTCACTAAACTGCTTCTCCATACTACCACTTATTTTCCCTCTATCTGCATGCCTCTCTGTTCCCTTAGGATTATTCTGTTGTCTTGTCTTCATTTTATCTTATTCCTTTAATGCATACTATTAAGTCTCCTCAACCATAGAAATCTTCAGCATACTCATCTCAACCTGGACGTTAAATCAGAGTCTATTAATGTATGTAGCAACCTTTTCCTTATCCATCTCTTGATGTTCGGATCTGATCATCACCTTGTAAAATTATATAGTATACCCCTTCACACTCATGTCCTTCTACAACATTTTGAACAACTCCAACTCATAGTCTCTTGAAATGAATTTATCCTTCAATTGCGTGAACATCCACCTCCAATAAATGATTTTCATCTCACCGTTCTCCACTCTATCTCTCTGCAACTCTTTCCACCATAAAGTAGCATGCCTTTTCAACTTATTTTGTGCTAACTGAAGTCTCTAAAGGTCCTTAACATCTTAAAGCTCAAAGTAGTCCTCCAACTCTCCTATCTAGTCTATTAGGATTTCTATATTGAACAAACCCGAAACTGCATCACCATTCTAAGAAATATTTCTTCACCCTCATCTACCGGTCCTTTAGCCTCTATCTCTTCTCTTTCCTCTTCACATTCATCCTCTAATTCTGGGGTCATTCGCAAACCAGCCAACACGTTTTGTATCTCATTCCTCATCTCATTCTTGAAATCCTCCATCATCTTCTCTACCCTTCTAGGTTTCATCCTCCTTGGTCGCATATCGTCCCTTTTCTCCAGTGAAACTGCCTCAACTCAATGTTCTAAGTACAATGTTTCATTTTCCTCATCGTCATTGATCTATTCAACACACTTGTAGCCTACCTCTAATCGATAATCTATTCACCAAAAAGAATTCCTCAAGGTTCACAACCAACTCTAGTGCCATCTAATATAGGCATGTTTTGAGAGGGTCCTCAAAGAGAACAAGGCAGATCATGTAGAAAGAGTAACACAATAGACACAACAAAAACACTGAGAGAAAATATGAAATCAAACATCCACAGAATCATAAATTCTTTAAAATCAAGTTGGCAATATGCAAACAAACATATAGGCTTACAAGCCTTGTTACGACTTACATTCCAGAAAATGATCCATCCAAATGTCCAAAATGATATTATAATTTTAAATCATGAATTATATCCTCATATTACTTTTCTATCTCCTAAATGATCTATAATAACAACATATATACAATTTAAAACACATCCGAGTTGGCCACAAAATATTAAATTCTCCAAGATACAAAATGTAGTCACATAAATATGTCCACTTAATTAAATGAATACTTAGTATTTATTTGATTATTTAACCATCAATTAATAATTAATTAAATTAATATTTAATTAATTCATCTTAACCCTCTTCTCCTATTAATTAAATAAATTATTCAATTTATTTGATTTAATTCACTTAACCAAATTCATACCATTAATTAAATAAATAAATCATATTTGTTTAATTAAATCTTCTCTCACATTTAAATAAATTAATATTTATTTAAATCCCCCAAAATCCCACCTCTCACATTTAAATAAACTAGTATTTATTTAAATCCCCCAAAATCCCACCTCTCACATTTAAATAAATAAATCATTTATTTAAATCACCTTTATCCTCCACCCACTTGTATTTTCCTACAAAAGCAAGTTGCACAATTATTTTAAATAAATAATTTATTTAAATCACCTTTATCCTCCACCCACTTGTATTTTCCTACAAAAGCAAGTTGCACAACTATTTTAAATAAATTATTTATTTAAAATCCTATTTATCCTCACCCACTTGAAACCTTTAATGGTTTCCCTTAAAGTATTCAAACTTGATGGCTTTAAAGTCTTCAAACTTGATGGCTTCCTTCTATAGTCTTCTTAAGACTTTAATGGTTTTCCTTAAAGTCTTCAAGCCTTTAATGGTTCCCCTCAAAGTCTTCAAGCATTTTAATGCTTTATCTTCCTTTTTCTCATTTAAATAAATTAATATTTATTTGAATATTTATCCAAATACAACTTGCACACATTTATTGAAATAAATGAATTTTTATTTTAATAAAATCCTATTTTCCCTCACCCACCAAATCCACTTGCAAAATCTAATCCCCTTCTAGATTCTTCTAACCCCTTCCTAATTAACTTAATCCATCCCCTAATTATTGTCACATTCCTAAGCAAAATGGAGTCACTTCTCAAAGCCTAAAAGTCTTTGATAACCATTAAAGGCTTTCAACCTTCAACCACTAAATGTCTCAAAGTCTTGGATAACCTTTGAAAGCTTCCAACCTTCAACCACTAAATGGCTCAAAGTCTTTGATAACCATTGAAGGCTTTCAACCTTCAACCACTTAATCCCGAAAGTCTCCAATAACCATTAATGGTTACCTCAAACCCTCCCACATGGTTAAAACATTTGTTTTGACTCAACCTCTACCCAACCCAAGGGTCTCATCAAGTCTTTAATGCTTTGACCATGATTATCTCTTAATCATTTGCACAAAGATTTATCCTTGCATTAACTCCTAATCCAGTGGGTAATCCTAATTTAGGCTTGACCCTTACCTTCTAGATAACCATGAGGTCTCCTCAGGCATTTAATGCCTCCAACCTCTTCTCTCAACCCAATCTTATGTTGACACTTGTCACCATTTCATTGGTGCAAATTGTGCACATGGATCCCCAACTTTCAAGCTTGACCCTTGATTAAACCTTCCAATCTTGGCCATCCATTGCTCCATTTTTCCTATAAATAGAGCCCATTCCTTCATAATCCAGATCCTGAAAACTTGTATGCATTTAGGCTATAGACATTTTTAGAGAGCATTTAGCATAGCATAACTAAAATCTTGTCTTTTTGGTAAAATCAATCATTTTAGCATCAATAGCATAGTATTTAGCTTTTCATTTCATATTTGAAGCTTAATATTAAATCTCAATCCTCCATAAGCATCCATAGTGCAAAAAGCTACTGAGAGCTACACTCATTTGGGACTTGGAGAGGAGAGGAACAAGGGAGGAGCAACTATGAGCATCTTGATTAGCTATTTTATTCTATGTTTATATGCTTTCTATTTCATGCTTAATATCTCTCTTGATATGCCTGTTTAGGATAATCTTTTGTTGCTAACACTAACGTTTGTTTCTTGTGCTCTTGTGTGTGTTGCCATCAAACAGATTTTCTAATCCTTTTTGCAGAGCATCATTTGGTGAACCTGACGTGAATCCAACACCAAAAAGATCAACTTTTTTTTTTAACCAATAACATGTTTGAATGTTGAAAATGTCACACAGGTTGCGCTTTTGACACTGTTTTGGTGTGTTTGACATTATTTTGGCGCTATTCACCCTGTTTCAGTGCTTTTCCCTTCTTTGTCTTTCCCTTTCTTTTAGTGCTTTTGTGTTAAATAGTGCCTCTGTTCAAACGCAGACTAGCGCTATTGTAACAAAACATTGTACAAATCACCTTGTAACCAAAAAAAAAAAAAACCAAAAAAACCAAAAAAAATTAGGCTTGTAGAAGCCCACCAAATAGGCGGATTTTACTAACTATTTTTCTCTTTTGTGCAGATTTAAATTAGATTAAAAAGTAGATTTATATTTTTTTACTAACTTGTTTTTTTGAAGTTGGTTTTAAAAATGAATTCACTTTTTATTTTGGTTTAAAATTAACTTCACATTTCAACTTTGGGCTTTTAAAAAAAGAATCACATATTTGTTTGGGGCTCTTAAAAAGAATTTCATTGTTCCAAAGTAAAAAGAACCACAAACTTATACAAAAACAACTTTTTTTTTTTGCAAGTTAGGAAACAAACTTTGTTTTGGTGCTTAAAATCAATAAGGCAAATTTTATTTCTTGCATCAAGATAAAACTCACAATCCACACTTCCATTTTTGGTGCAAATAAAATTCACAATCAACTTGTCTCATTTTTAAAGCAATTTTACTTCATGAAAACGTGTTTTTCATTAAGTTGACCAGGATTTTCAAATTCTAGTTTACTCAAACAATTGCCTTTGAAAATTAAAAAAACACCATGATTGTTGGAGCAACATCTCCAAATAGTTAGATCACATTGCAATGATAGATTAAAAAGAACAAGTGTTTTTTGTGCTTGGCACACTTGTGCAAAGAGTTGGTCGAGTGGTCCTACTTCTAACACACACTATCCTCTCCCTTGGCTTTCGTGGTCCTAGGTGCAAGAGAAAAGTGTTAGTAATCAAAATTTTATCTTTTTAAGAGAGGCCTGCCAAGAGACACATCACTCTTGGGAACGACCTTGAGCGGTAAATCCTTCGAGCCGCTATAGAAATCAGGTGAGAGTGAAAGCTGTAGCCTTGGGTATAGCTGTTCCTACAGTGTAACTGGCCGAAAGGACAAATGGGCCCCACCACCAGTTACAAGGCTCTTAAGTGAGTCACTGCAGAATGAACTTATGTCCAAAAACATCAAACATGACTAAACACTTTTAAGTAGTAGCCCACCCGTTCTATTGATTGAGGATATTTGAGATATAATTTAGTGCAAGAGCATAGATGGTTTTGCTCCCAAGATACTCACCATACATATTTCCTTGAGTAGAAACATAGCTTTTTGAAAAGTCATTTGTGGCTTGATAAAAGTGGTGACTCCTCCATCATAGGGATCATCTATTTGTTATGCTCGTGCAAGACTTAGTATATCACATCCTTACCTGCCAAGGCAGGATTCATAAGGTATGTAGTACCAAAGTCGAAGAAATATCAAGATGTGGGCTAAATTTATCACAACTGGCCATTTGACCTTAGGGATAAAAAGTGTTTGAAGTGTGTTCATTTTACAGACCTAGTGCAAATTGAGCTGACTTCAGGCTTTGGAAATACACCTTAAAATAAATCGAAAGGAAGGGTCATATACAAGTCCAAGGATTGGGTTGATCTAGACCCATACTCATTTGTGCCTTTGAGGCAACATTCTTGTGTTTGTGTGCTTGCTTTGTTTTCTTGTCAAAGAAAAATTAGAAAATCAATCCCAAAAACATAGTATTCATCCAACATTTCTCAAAAACAAACAAAAATACCAAAAACAAAGTGCAAACAACAAAGAGACAAATTTTATGAGCATTCTTCACATCTTGCGAAAGAAGAAGTGTCATCAGAATATCAACTTGAAAAGGAGACCATTAAGCTCAAAGGCTTTGATCAAAAGGAGGAACTTCTTCTATCTCAATAGACAAATCTTTGCCTCACATAGAGTCTTTCTACATCGCATGCGTCTCTACCTTCAAGGTAAAACAAACGAGTTTGATTTAGAATCATTGAACAACAGAGCTTTTATGCAATATAGAGCTCTGAGTTATCACAAAAATCAAGGAGGAAAGATTAATCCCAACTTCTTCCCAAACATCTGTATCACCTACAACACAGCTCGAGAAGTGCCACCAACGCCTGAAAGGGAAGAGATAGAGTTTGTCCCATTTGTAACACAAAGTTTTTATTGAAGTTGAAAACATTTTCATCCATCATCTCACTCATACATCATCACTTCATCATCAATCCGTCCCAACTCTCAAAACATTAAGAGGTTCTTGTCCCAAGTTCTCTTTTAGATATTTCTTGAAATCAAACACATCACATCACTTTTTAGATTGTTTCTACATCTAGGATAAGCTCATCCTAAGAGACACATCTACGCAAGTTAAAACTAGTTCATGAGTGAATCCTCTCATTACTAGGTAGTCAAAATCTGTAACACATCTCAGATTTATCTACACCTTATCACATCCAAACTCCTCAAAACAAACAAGCAATTCAAAGAAGGAATTTCGGTTACATCTACCTTAAAGTGCTAGAGATCCCCATACAACACAAATCACCAACCATCAATCTTTCATTTCATCGACAACTCATCATCATCTTCAATCAACTTCACACAAAACTTGCAAACAAAATGGCTCAAACCCGATCACGGTCAAGGCAACGAGAAATAGAAATTGAGGAAGAAGAAGACGAAAATCTCAATGAATTTCAAGAGGCACTTGGAGGAAATATGAATGACGAAAACCCAAATACTCCCACTCCTGCAACAATAGAGAGGGCCTAGCATAACCCTCTCTTTAACAGACTATTTGACGAAATACTCAGGAGTAATGTGGATGCTCACTTCTTAAAACTCGCTCAAGAAGGAGCCAAACTCCCCTCTGACTTTGATCTTGCCCAATTAAGACAAGCATCAGAAAGACAAAGTCGCCATGAGGAGGAAAGAGGTAGAGATCACATCAGATATAACATTCCTTGAGGTAACCCACCACCTCCTCCTCCAAATGAAATGGAGATGTTGTGGCAACAAGTCGAGAATCTCACCCAACAACTTCATAGTGGTGTTAAGACCAATCAATTCTCACTTAACGACATCTGTCCCTATCCGTTTGATAGGAATCTTTATATGCCACCCTTTGCATGAGGATTCGAAACACCCAAATTTGAAAAATATAGAGGAAAGGGGGATCCCCATGATCATGTCCGAGAATTTCATTCCGCTTGTCTTGAAGTGGCATATGAAGACACATACCTAATGCGCCTTTTTCCCCAAAGTTTGGGAGGAACAACCACGTCATGTTTTTCCCGACTACCAAGTGGCATTAGAACATTTGAGGAACTCATCCAGAAGTTCCTATCTCATTACTCTTATAATATTGAACGCGACATCACCATGGCTGATCTATGCAATACCAAACAAAAACCAGGTGAACTATTCTCAGTATTCCTGCAACGATGGTGCCAAATGTCTAGCAGACGTTCTCTTCAGTTACCTGAACGAGAACTAGTGGAAATTTTCATTTCCAACTTAAACGAAGAAATGGAATTTCACTTGGATGTCAAAGACACAGACTCTTTTAACGATATGATCACCAAGGGTTTAAAATGTGAAAGGGCACTCATCAAGAAAGGACTCATCAAAATCTTTAATGAACCAAAAGATGGTCCTCGCCCGCGCTTCAATAGTGATAAACTGAACTTCTGGAACAAGAACAAAAATATCGTCAACGATGGAGTTGTGGATGCTCGGACTATCCAAAATGCACAACCTGTGGTTCGATTTGCAGGACAAAACCCTCCACCTCAGAATAACACAAATGTTCCTTCCAATCAAGGTCGCATCACGTCTCATGATGAACCAAGACCTCGTCAGCAAAAACAAAAACGAACATACACTCCCTTAGGGGAACCCATTGAAACAGTGTTGCGACAACTCATTTCTCAAAATTTGGTCACTCTACCTAAGCTATCAAACTATGAGCCTCAGGTCAAACCGGCATGGTGGAGAGATACTGAACACTGTGAGTTCCATCAAGGAAGAGGACACAAGACAAGTAATTGTCACCGATTGAAAGATCTCATTCAGGATCTTATTGATCGAGGAGAAATTGAAGTTGAAGGACATGACCCAGAAACAACCAATAATGATCTTCAGATGTTCAAGAATCCACTTCCATCACAAGATCAAAGGGGTCCTTTCACTTCTAGGCGAGGCACTGATACCACTGATTATACGCAAGCTGCGTATAATTATACTGTAAATCACCTGTATGATGCCAGTGAACAAATTGCAACCATAACCTTCAAAAATCCCACCTCAAATTGCAATGTTGTTACACGTCGTGGCAAGGTCACCATCAAGGCAGCTCCACAAGGCACCACCTCCGTCCCAAAGCAGTACAATCTTGTGGAACAATTAGACAAAACCCCTGTACTTATATCCATTTTGGATCTTTTGCGTCTGTCACCCTCTCATAAAACAATCTTGGATCAAGCACTCCAAGAGGCGTCAGTCCCTGCAAACCTGAACACGGACCAATTTCAAGCCATGGTTGGAAATCTAAAGTCATCACCTTGTCTCACTTTTTCCGAAAGTGACAACTCTTCTTTCCAACAACCTCATAATGCTTCGCTACACATTGAAGGCTTTATCAACCAACACAGGATCAAGCGAGTCTTGATCGATAATGGAGCAGGCCTAAACATTTGCACACTATAGTTGGTCACAGCATTGGGATATGCAATAGAATCAGTGGATCCTCGCAAGAAGATCACCATCAAGGCCTATGATGATGCAGAGCGTTCATCCAAAGGAGCTGTGGTACTACCAATCCGAGTCGGTCCTGTGGTACAGCACATAATTTGTCAGGTTCTGGACCTTCCTCTACCATATAATCTATTATTAGGGAGACCTTGGATACATGCCATGCAAGCTGTTCCATCTACCTACCATCAATATATCAAGTTCCCACATAACGGTGTAGAGATCACAATCTTGGGCGATGCAAATCCCTTTGCATTTTGCCATAATATCAGCCATCAACCAGAGATTACCGTTCCTAATAATAGAGAAGCCATTTCCTCCACATCATATATAAATCCCACCTCTCTTGCCAGTTCAAACACCACTATACCGAAGCAAGAAAAGCTTAAGATGAAGATCGCAGAGAAAGGTCCTGGGGAATACAACTTGAGTCAACTCTTTTGTGTGGGACAAATGCCCGCTTCTCCTAGAACTCATGGTAAACCACAGCAGTTACTCCAGCAACCACTAAACATACCAGCATGTGCTTTGACACCTTTCATTCTTAGAAAGAGTCAAGAGGAAGAAACACAAGATGAGGACCTGGCGGAATGGATCTATAAAGATCCCATCACCACTGACATACCGCGAGTTACACTTCCTATGGATCAGTATGGCAAAGGCCTTCTCATTATGCAAAGAATGGGATATGATGGTCAAAGTGCTTTGGGATACTGCAAACAAGGACGACATGAACCTCTGCTACCAGAATTCAAGCCCAAAGGTAATACAGGCCTTGGCTTTGAAAAAGAGATCCTTCCTAAACTTAGATTCAAAGGCAAACCCAGCAAACCATTTTGCCCACCTACTGCAAAGAGGACACCTTTCTTAATCAAAGCACCATCAAGCACTATCCCCACTGCCCCATCGAGGCTCACAAATCCACCGCAACCATCACCAATGCCAAACATCCCACCAATCGAATCAGTAATCCCATTCGCGACAGCCATCACATCAATAAAACCATTCGTAGCAACAACTGTATCCGAACCCACAGCAACATCTATGGCACAAGTAGTTCCAGCAGAAGCCACTGAGTCACCATTACCAATACTTCCAGTAACAAATCCTTTAATCCCCATCAAAATTCCTGTAGCACCAATCACGACAAAGGTACATAAACCAATCATGCCTGCAGTATTCAACTCCAGCGACATCCCAGTATGGTATAGCAATCGGATACTGGAAAGTGATTCAGAGACCGACTCACATGAGTGGGAATTTGATTCTGTACAGCTTAACACTTCAGATGAGGAAGACATATCACCACCTCCACCACGCAAAGACATCCCTATTTATGGAGAAGCACAGATAAAGACCACTTGGGTACCTGAGCTGGAAATATCTTCCACAGACCCTACGTCTCATCCTATGCCTGATTCTGACAGGGAGAGTACCATCAACGACCTTCACCACACTATCTTAACCCTCACTGATACATCTCCCGCACTTAACCTAATCAATGAAGTAATGCCCATTATCCACCCTGAACTCATCGAATGGAACCAACCAAATCCCCCATGTCTTGACCTCTTCCAAAACAATGAGGCTATCATTGAATTTTTGGAATTAAGGGATAATCTACCAAGCGGGGATCACAAAGCTGGATTCGCCATTGACCTTAATAGCACAGCATACTTCGAGGCGAATGCCAAACCTTTCAGCTGCAAAAATATAACAATAAAACATGGATCTACTAGTGAAAACCACACTGTGGCACTTTTTGATCCGACAAATGTAAAAAGAAAGAGCGTATCCAACGTTGAAAACCTCTCTGAGGCACCTGAGGATGAAGCGTTTGACATTCTCCCTGCTAGTACACAACAGGAATGATCCACGATTCTTATCGAGGAAACCAATGAATACAATGTGGGGACTCCTGAAAATCCTCATATCATACATCTGGCATCTCTTCTCACTCCAGAGGAATAGCCTAAATTTATAGAGTTCTTCCAGAAGCATCAAATCAACTTCGCATGGTCATATGCAGACATGCCTGGGCTTGATCCTAATTTAGTCATGCATCACCTCACCGTAGTAGAAGGAGCCAAACCTATCAAGAAGAAGCTTCGTAAGATGCATCCCCAGATTGCAGTGCTAGTCAAAACAAAACTCAAGAAACTCCTGGATGTTGGTTTCATTAGACCAATTGATTATGCAGAATGGATCTCCAATATTGTGCCTGTAGGCAAACCAAAAGGGGGCATCTGCATTTGTACTGACTTCAGAGATCTAAATAAGGCCTGTCCTAAGGATGATTTCCCCCTACCAAATATTGACATCATAGTGGATCTAACAGCAGGACATGCCATGCTTTCACTCATGGATGGCTTTTTAGGATACAATCAAATAAAGATCGCACCAGAGGACCAACATAAGACAGCCTTCACATGTCCATGGGGCACATATTGCTGGAATGTAATGCCTTTCGGTCTAAAGAATGCAGGAGCAACCTATCAAAGAGCAATGACCACCATCTTCCATGACATGATGCATACCATGATGGAAGATTATGTTGATGACTTACTAGCAAAATCACTCACTAGAGAAGGGCATCTCCACATCTTAGATAAAATCTTTGATAGACTGGAACAATACCATGTTCGACTCAACCCAAAGAAATGTGTCTTTGGAGTAACCTCCGGGAAGCTTCTAGGATACATTGTCTCAAGCAAAGGCATTGAGGTCGATCCAGCAAAGGTTAAGGCAATAATGGACATGCCACCTCCAAAGAATATCAGTCAGCTAAGGACATTACAAGGGCGGCTTCAATCCATCAGAAGATTCATTGCACAATTGGCTGATAAGTGTCACCCATTCACACACTTGCTACACAAGAACATCCGCTTTTAGTGGGATGCTAGATGCCAACAAGCATTTCAGACGCTTAAAGACTATCTCATGAATCCACCATTGTTGATGCCACCAGATCCAAGTAGACCGTTGTTACTTTATATCTCAGCAACAAGTATGGCATTGGGTCTACTACTGGCACAACATAATGCAGAAGGCAAAGAATGTGCTATATACTACATCTCTCGCACACTGGTTGGCTATGAACTCAATTACACACCTATTGAGCGAGCTTGCCTAGCAGTAATCTTAGCAGCCACTAAATTGCGACACTATCTGTTGACACACAAGGTACAACTCATCGCAAAGATTGATCCACTCAAGTATTTACTCAGCAAAGCAGCATTGACAGATCGCTTGGCCAAATGGGTAATGATTCTAAGTGAATTTGACATCGAGTATGTGGACCGTAAAGCTATCAAAGGGCAGGTCATTGCAGATCAGTTGGCCGATGCACCACTCATAGGCGATCATCCCCTCATTTCCAATTTTCCAGATGAAGAGATATTCATGATCACAGAAGTACAACCATGGAAACTATATTTTGATGGTTCATACACTAGGCATGGCTCAGGGGCAGGCATTTTGTTTATCACACCTCAAGGTGACAGCATCCCGAAGTCTTACAGGCTCACATTTCCATGCACAAACAACATAGCAGAGTATGAGGCCTTGATCACAGGACTCAGGCTAGCCATACAATGGAAATTACAAGAACTACAAGTATATGGCGATTCCCAAATAGTCATTCGACAAGAAACAGATGAATATCAGACCAAAGATGATAAACTCATGCCATATAAGCAAATGGTGGACACTCTAAAGACATCATTTACTACTATCACTTTTGAGCAGATACCAAGAGATTAGAATCGAGCTGCTGACGCCATGGCTACCATCGCATCTCTACTAGATCTTCCATAGAATTCAACACGCTACGAGTTCTTGGTAGAACAGCTTTGGATCCCTGCTTATGATATCCCCAAATCTGAAATGATATGTCGCCTTGTTGGTTCCGAATCCCCATGGTACAGTGAGTTCTACACCTATCTCCGTGATCATACCCTTCCTCCCAACCAATCAAATAACCAACGAAAAACCTTCATTCACCAAACTGCTCGCTATACCATTATTGCCGAAACCCTATACCGACGTAGTCTTGATGGTACTCTCCTTCGATGTCTGGGACAGGATGAGATAACAAAGGTTTTGGAAGTGGTACATGAAGGAATTTGCGGGACTCACTCAAGTGGTCCATCACTAGCCAAGAAGATCATGCGAGCTGGATACTATTGGCCATCTATGGAAAAGGATTCCTACTACTTTGTCAGGAAATGCAAGAAATGTCAAGTTCACGGTGACCTGATACATGCACCAGCACAGGAACTGCAACCAATCACAACACCATGGCCTTTTTGTCAATGGGGCCTTGACCTTGTGGGTAAGATTCATCCATCTTCATCCAATGGCCATAAATTCATTATTACCGCTATCGAATATTTCACAAAGTGGATCAAAGCTGTTCCACTTACCCAAGTCACCGGCAAGCAGATCGCCTCATTCATCCTCAACTACATCATCTACCAGTATGGTGTACCCATGTCCATCATCACAGATAACGGTCTTCCTTTCAAAAATCAGGATGTCCATGAGCTTTGTGAGAAATTTCATATCCAACATTGCTTTTCCACCCCCTATTACCCACAAGGCAATGGTCAGGCTGAAGCATCCAATAAAAACATATTGAGAATCCTAAAGAAGATAGTCAATGATGCCGGTCATGATTGGCATGTTCAATTGAATCCAGCGCTATGGGCATATTGAACTAGCATTCGAACCCCTACAGGTGCAACTCCTTATTCATTGGTCTATGGTGCAGAAGCTATCTTGCCTATTGAGGTCGAGATACCATCATTACGGGTTTCTTTTCATAATCTCATTGATGATGAAGCTTACAGAGTCTCACATCTTTAGGACTTAGAGTTACTTGATGAGAAATGACAAACTGCATACAATCACCTCAAAGCCTATCAACAGCGCATGAGTAGAAGCTACAATCACCGAGTTAGACCTCGTACATTTGAGGTAGGTGATCTTGTTCTTTGAGAGAATCCTCGCAACCAACCAAACAGAGAACATCAAGGCAAGTTTGAATCAAATTGGCTGGGCCCATATGTTGTCACTACTGTATTTGGGTCCGGGGCATATCAGTTGGCTACATCAGAAGGAGAACCGCTTGCAGATCCAATTAACAGCATGCACCTCAAACGGTTTTATACCTAAGCTGTACAGAGCATCAGGCTCCCCTGCATACCAGAAAATACCAAAAACATTCAGAAAAATGTCCTGAAGAAAATACAAAAACATTCAAAGGAAAATCATGCATCCAAACGGTGAACAACCACTCCGGTGGCACCTTGGGTAAGTATGGTGGTGAAAACCTGGCAAACAGGTGCCACTCGTAAAGGCTATGGCTCCATTGTCTTTCAAACTTGTTACGATCACATCTACTTCATACATACATCCATCCATCCGAAAAACCATGGCTTGTTATTTCTCTGCAATTATGATAGATACTTCATGCATCTTGCGTCCCGCTTCTTCATAAGTCATGTCTAAAACTGGGGGCAATGGCTTTAAACTATTGATGGAAGTGGATTCTACATTGTCTTATGATTCATTCAGTTCTTCATTCAAGCAATCATCAAAATACCAGAAACATTGGAAAATATCTCAACAAAATCCAAAAACATTCAAAAATGTCTCAACAAAATCCAAAAACATTCAAAAATGTCTCAACAAAATACCAAAAACATTCAAAAATGTCTCACAAAATACCAAAAACATTCAAAAATAATACAAAATCCAAAAACATCAGAAAACATCAGAAAACATCAAGAATCACACAAAAACATGGCAACACCTTGTACATACTCATCCATGCAGATACCAAAACAAACATTGCGACAAACTACTCACACAATGACCATTTACCAATCAACCACACAATCCACATCAACAATCCAAAACTGTCTTTAAAACAAGGATGCATCCTTCCTTACCAAAACAAAGACAAGATGACGTTTTCTTTGACAAGAAAATTATGTTAAGCTATCAAATGCTTGGTTGATTCGTGAGTAATTCATTTGTTTATTTGTATCGGGATCTTTTCAGCATTGTTTTGAATCGTTTGCGCATTATTTCCGATGAAGTTCTGGGGCATGTACTAATGGTGTCTACGTGGGAAGTTCACTAAGCTATGTAATCTTATGCCAAATACAGTCATAGATCATTACGACTTGCTGACTACAGCGTATACCTCGACCATATGAGCATGAACCATTACCAAGGATCCTTATTCTTTATTCTTTATGTATATATTGTTTGTTTGTAGGTACAATGCTCTTCCTTTGGTTCCTCCTACCTCATCCAAACTGGATAAAGGTTTTTATCTCTTAGTACGGTATGCACTTGTCTCAGGATATGATCAGCCTAAGATCAAGGAGGACGATCCAAGTCATGCATGAACGGAGATAATCCTTGTCTGTTCTGCAAGCAATACTCAGGTCAACTTTGTCCATTATATCAAGTTGCTTGTATTAACTTGCTATATAAAATTCATGTAAGAAATACTCAGGTCATCTTGAATCATTATGTCAAGATGCTTGTATTCTCTTCCAACATTTTAAAGCTCAATGATGAAAATAGAGCACTATGGATCGTCATCTCATCTCATCTGTAAATATTGCATTTCGTTGCATTCCACCCATCAATACATTCATAATAACTACATATCATGCATACATAGTCATAACAATGCATACTCTATTTTCCTCTTCTTCCATAGGAATGAGTCATAGGTTCTTCATTTCTTCTATCTAACATCGAACCCACCCCCCCTCACCCTCCCCATCTCGATAATCAGCATCACATACCCTACATCATTTCTCAATCAACCCAATCAAGCCACGTTCATCACCATCCATCTCTAAATAGGAGGGATTGTGTTTCCTATGCTAAGTCATCCAATAAGCCAAGCAAGTTACTCTATCTGCAATAGGTACCTCGCCTCACACACACCTAGACTATCAACAGATACTCTGATCAAGTATCTTCAGGTCTCAACAGGTAATCGATTATGGTAATCCTAGACTACATCAGGCATTTATCATAATGACCTAGTCTCAACGGGGCTGCCATGATTCCCCACAACCATCCATCACACGCACATACTATCAATTGATCAACCAATCAAACGCAATCCAACGGACAATTACATCAATTGTCTACGTCTCAACGAGTATTTTGCTTCATATACCTTGACTTCATCGGGCAATTACATCAATTGTCTAAGTCACATCAGGTCACTTTGATTCACTTACTCAGACTTTATCATGTCCAAGCGACCAACTGACATCAACTGTCACGCTTTGACTTGACCGGGGCAATTAAACCGATTGCACCAGATTGTCCAAACAATTTTGATCAATTGTATAGCATCAATCCAAACCCCACACTACATCTGCTATGTATCTCTTGCATCACCTCAGGGTACTCGTTGGCTTGTTGTTTCTTCATATTCACTCCATTTTCTCCCATTCTTTCATCATTAGTTCTAATTTCTTCTATTCTACCTCCCCTCCGCTTTTCATTCTCTTTCGAGAGATCGCCCGATTTTTCAAAAAAATTCGGCCCATCCCTCAAGGGGGCATACCACCCATTAAATTTACATTTTATGGGGCATTTCTTCACACCTATTTTTCTTTCTTTGAAACAACGCGATAAACTGCACCGTCTCAAAGAGGGGCAAATGTAGTCACATAAATCTGTCCACTTAATTAAATGAATACTTAGTATTTATTTGATTATTTAACCATCAATTAATAATTAATTAAATTAATATTTAATTAATTCATCTTAACCCTCTTCTCCTATTAATTAAATAAATTATTCAATTTATTTGATTTAATTCACTTAACCAAATTCATACCATTAATTAAATAAATAAATCATATTTGTTTAATTAAATCTTCTCTCACATTTAAATAAATTAATATTTATTTAAATCCCCCAAAATCCCACCTCTCACATTTAAATAAATTAATATTTATTTAAATCCCCCAAAATCCCACCTCTCAAATTTAAATAAATAAATCATTTATTTAAATCACCTTTATCCTCCACCCACTTGTATTTTCCTACAAAAGCAAGTTGCAAAATTATTTTAAATAAATAATTTATTTAAATCACCTTTATCCTCCACCCACTTGTATTTTCCTACAAAAGCAAGTTGCACAACTATTTTAAATAAATTATTTATTTAAAATCCTATTTATCCTCACCCACTTGAAACCTTTAATGGTTTCCCTTAAAGTATTCAAACTTGATGGCTTTAAAGTCTTCAAACTTGATGGCTTCCTTCTATAGTCTTCTTAAGACTTTAATGGTTTTCCTTAAAGTCTTCAAGCCTTTAATGGTTCCCCTCAAAGTCTTCAAGCATTTTAATGCTTTATCTTCCTTTTTCTCATTTAAATAAATTAATATTTATTTGAATATTTATCCAAATACAACTTGCACACATTTATTGAAATAAATGAATTTTTATTTTAATAAAATCCTATTTTCCCTCACCCACCAAATCCACTTGCAAAATCTAATCCCCTTCTAGATTCTTCTAACCCCTTCCTAATTAACTTAATCCATCCCCTAATTATTGTCACATTCCTAAGCAAAATGGAGTCACTTCTCAAAGCCTAAAAGTCTTTGATAACCATTAAAGGCTTTCAACCTTCAACCACTAAATGTCTCAAAGTCTTGGATAACCTTTGAAAGCTTCCAACCTTCAACCACTAAATGGCTCAAAGTCTTTGATAACCATTGAAGGCTTTCAACCTTCAACCACTTAAACCCCAAAGTCTCCAATAACCATTAATGGTTACCTCAAACCCTCCCACATGGTTAAAACATTTGTTTTGACTCAACCTCTACCCAACCCAAGGGTCTCATCAAGCCTTTAATGCTTTGACCATGATTATCTCTTAATCATTTGCACAAAGGTTTATCCTTGCATTAACTCCTAATCCAATGGGTAATCCTAATTTAGGCTTGACCCTTACCTTCTAGATAACCATGAGGTCTCCTCAGGCATTTAATGCCTCCAACCTCTTCTCTCAACCCAATCTTATGTTGACACTTGTCACCATTTCATTGGTGCAAATTGTGCACATGGATCCCCAACTTTCAAGCTTGACCCTTGATTAAAACTTTCAATCCTGGCCATCCATTGCTCCATTTTTCCTATAAATAGAGCCCATTCCTTCATAATCCAGATCCTGAAAACTTGTATGCATTTAGGCTATAGACATTTTTAGAGAGCATTTAGCATAGCATAACTAAAATCTTGTCTTTTTGGTAAAATCAATCATTTTAGCATCAATAGCATAGTATTTAGCTTTTCATTTCATATTTGAAGCTTAATATTAAATCTCAATCCTCCATAAGCATCCATAGTGCAAAAAGCTGCTGAGAGCTACACTCATTTGGGACTTGGAGAGGAGAGGAACAAGGGAGGAGCAACTATGAGCATCTTGATTAGCTATTTTATTCTATGTTTATATGCTTTCTATTTCATGCTTAATATCTCTCTTGATATGCCTGTTTAGGATAATCTTTTGTTGCTAACACTAACGTTTGTTTCTTGTGCTCTTGTGTGTGTTGCCATCAAACAGATTTTCTAATCCTTTTTGCAGAGCATCACAAAAAATGAAATGTGTAAGATAAGTTGGACCCAAAACGTGAAGATATCCTCCACGAAAGACAATAATGAGGTACAAACCTCTAAGGAATGAAGAACATTGCACAAGGTGCCAAATAGATCTACAAGCCAAGAAATCATTTTGCACGAGAATAAATCTCCAACTAGATATTAAGCTAAAGAACTGCTTTGGGTACAAAGAAACAAAAAATCGAAAAGCGATAACTTGCCAAAAAAGAATCCAAATGAACTAAATATTTGGAATAAGGAATAGAACATGACTGAAAGCTAGAAATCCAATCCAAAATGAAAAGGGAACACCTAGAGGAGAATTATGGAAGTAGCATAAAGACTGGAACACAGAACAACAATTGAAAAGAAAAATATATTTTTGGCTGATGCAAGGATGCTCATCGAGTAGGGATGCTCTTGCATCAATAATTCTTAATTATTTCAGATATTTTGTAAGATATAGTATTTAAGATTTCATTGAAAATTAGAAACAGCTGAGTTTTCAAAATGATTATTTACATAATTTCCTTACTATTTTTATTCATTCATTTTTATTAAATCTTTCAACAACATCATTTCTTCAAATATTAATAGTTTCTTTGTCAAATAAAGTCTTAGGGAATACTTAGTTGTAGAAATTTAGACTAAAATTAGAGTTAGTTTTCTTCTTTTCTCAATAAAGTTCATTCAAAAAGAATCTCAAACGTGAATTCAATTTACCTATTGAGAAATCATGATCATTATCATTGTCCTTGTCATTGTCCAACATCTAATATAGAAGAAAATATTTATTTATTATGAAAACTATAAATCTATAAAATTCATCCTCATGGGAAATTTCAAGGAAACACTAAATTATTAGTTTTGATAAGAAAACATTTAGTCTAATTCCATATTAAATTTTAAATTTTATTTATAATTATAGTTTAATGTATCATAAGTTGTCATAATTGTAACTTTGGATTAAATATTTTGAAATCGGTTATTTAATTTGATGTCAGAACTCTCTATAGTTGGTAAAATATAGAATCACCATAAAATATATGTTCTTACCTACTTTTGTGTTGTTATTTCTTATTTCTATGTGTTCTCAACTTATACACCTATATTATTTGTATGTGGGTATCTATGGTACAATATATATATATATATATATATATATATATATATATATATATATATATATATATATATATATATATATATATGTATATATATTCTAGCGTAGTTTTAATAAGTGCCACTTGAATAAAACCTCAATGCTTTCAGATATGACATCCACACCATTTTTATTTAAAAAATATATAAATTAATATCAAATTTATTGAGTTTAGCCTTTTTATTATAATATTTTATAAAGATGAAAGTAGTTAGGTTTTTAAATATATTCTTGGTTCTTCAAAGTTTTGATCAGGTAAGCATAGGAAAGTGATCAAACATATTACATAGCCACCAACAAGGTAAGGAAAAGAAACCACTAGAAGGTGAAAGGAACAAGTTTCACTAGAGGTGAGACTAAACAAACCAATAGCTTTTTATCAAAGCTAGAATTATCACAAGATAAAACTATATTTCAACATATTTCAGTTTTTTATGGGGACTCCAAAACCCTAAACTAGCACCAGTATAAATGATTCCCCAATATAGAGTGGAAAGAGAAGAAAATATAGGTAAAGAAAAATAACCTTGCACTATATCAAACACAATCAAGTAAGGGACAACCAAGGATCCCACATTAACCTAAAACTAGTAGGAATTTTGTAAGGGACTCCAAAACCTTGTATAACACCTTCAGCTAATAAATACACAACCAAGGAAGGGAATGAACTATCTTCACATAGAAACTAAATCTAGTAGAAGAGAGTTGAGAAGAAAGGAAAAATCACACTTAGCCAAGAATAGAAAGAAAACATATGTTAATCTAGGCTAGAAATCTCCCACATTCCAACTATTAAAGACTATAAAAAATACCCATATGTAGAAAAGTTAATGACCTTACAAAACTAATAATAGAGCCACCTCATTAGGCTTAGCAATAACAAAACATCAATAGAAGGCACAACACCTATTAGAATAATATCAACAACAAAAACCCTAATCATTCTTGAATGAGAAATATCAAATTCAATAGGAAATATTTGGGAGAAATCAAGAAGAGGAATGGTCTCCACCTTAATAAGAGACATGACCATTCCATACAACATCTAGGATAAAAAACCTACATGATGTTATTGACCCTTCAAGAGTATTGTCTAGTTCAATAAGACTAGAAGCGAAGGGGAAAGCTATAGTTGACCCCATAATTATATGACCATTAGTTCTAGAACCACTATGCTAGAAAAAGAGAACTCTTTCAAAATAAATTTTCTTTGGTAAAGGTCCTTTTTCCATAACCAAATGGGGTTGATCAACTCTACCAAATAATAAGACCCAACAAAATAAAAAACCCACTTAGAAGCCTAAATAAGATGTGGACCTAGATGAAAGGGACAACCTTTGACTAGTGGAAACCAACACAGAGTAGCCCCACAATCTCTTCTCCATGTGGTGTCTTCACAAGTATTAAAAAAACCATCAGTCGCTAGAATAAAAAATGAAGAGTCGAAACATGCATGTAGGGCACTAGAAGTTAGGGTGAAAAGACCTAGAATATATGAAAAAACTACCAAAACCCCAAGCAAATTAGTGGCAACAAACTTATTAGTTCTCAAACCACCTCAAACAAAACCTTTGTTGACATGCAAGAAAAATCTCAGTATAGAAAGGTCTCCCAAATTAGAAAAAAATGAAATAAAAAGGTGTCGCTTAGGACACCAATCATCAACAAGAGGAATAGAGCCCCCACAACCAAACTGCAATAAGAAGACCAACAATACCGAAGGATAGTAAGCATCATGGAAACCATTACATAAGAAATGACCAACCCACCAACACCAAGGTACACAAATAACATAAACTAGACTCCCAAACCAAGACAAATCTTGGCATTTAAAACCTATGAACAAGGCCCTCAAAAAATATCTAAAAAAAACCATGACCTAGAAAAAGGGGAGTCTACAAATATACCACCATCATCATCATCAACTTCTTCTTTGGATTATATCTCTACATCAACACCCACTCCCTCATTCCAATATTGCCTCCTCTCTTGCCTCCCACTCTCATTTCAAATCTTATCCTTCAAAAACCTTGATAACTCTTTTAGGTTATGACAATGCTAAAATCTTTATTTATTAAAAATTATTTAATTGTTGTTCCTATGAACAATAACCATGAAGATTTCATTTCAATTGTAAAACACTTTTATGGAGGTAACCTACTACTCTTCTCACACATTAGGTTTGATATTTTTGATATATATTGTGAAATAATTTTTTCATTAAAGGATTGGATCTTAGGGCTAAAAAATATTCATAGGTTATTGTAGGGATTTTTAGGTTTTTGATACCAATGTTCTTATAAGTGTGTAGAGCCTTTTTGTAATTTTTAATGAGTTGAATAACATATCATGATAAAGTTTCACATATTCTTCTTACATCATAATTATTTTATTTTATTTTAATTTTGTTAGTTCTTATTATTTATCTTTTACTATGTGATTTATCTCTCATTTTCTCCTTACATATATCTCTATTCTCTCTATCTCACAACTCTCTTCATCTAACTCTCTTATATCTATCTCACCTCCTTTTATCTCTCCCCTATCTCTCTCATCTATCCCTTTAATATCTTTAAATTGTTCATAATTTAGGATGTAAGCCCTATGGTTTATGGGTTTAGTGTTCATGTTTTATTATGGAGAGGTTAGGTTTTAGGGATTAAATTTAATTATGTAAGTTTTAATGTCAAACTACTAATGTTAGGTTTTAGGTTTTAATGGTGTAGTTTTTATGGTTGATGATATAAACTATATGTTTTAGGGTTGAGAGTATAAGATTGAGTGATAAGGTTTAGGTATGATGGTATAGGAACCCTCAAGTTTTAATATATAGGTTAAGGGTAGAGCGTATAGGTTTTAGGGCCTAGGGCTAATAGTAGGGTTTTGAGTTGAGGGTGTGTAGTTGAGGGTATACCATTTAGGAATGATTGTATAGGGTCAAGGGTTGTCCCTATAGGATTTAGGCCCTAGATTTGAGTGATATGGTTTAGGATAAATGACATATGATATAGAGTTTAGGGTTGAGTGTATAGGCTTGATGATTTATTAAATAGGCCTTAAAGCCAAGTGTTGATGGATAGGGTTTAGGGTCATCAGTGTATACAATATATTATTTAGGGTTGATATAGAACCTAGGATTGGGGGATAGGGTTTAAAGTTTAGGAGTGAGGGTAAAGGATTGGTGTATAGGGTATAGGGTTTAGGGTTGATAATATAGGGTTAAAGATTTAGCATATAAGCTTCAAGACCAAGGGTTGTGGGAAAGGATCTAGGGTAAATGGTTAAGGGTTCAATGTATAGGATTTAGGACCTAGGATTGATGGATAAGGTTTAGGGTTTGGGGTATAGAGTTTAGGAGTGGGCATATAGGTTTGAGGGTTTATCCTACAAGCTTTAATACCTAACGTTAAGGGATAGGGTTTAGGGTATATGGATTAGGGTTGAGCGTATAGGGTTAGCTTATATTATTTTGGGCCTAATACCTCTCTATAGGATTTAATGTTAATATCTTTTATGGTATAAGGTTTAGGAACAAGGGTAAACAATATAGGATTGAGTGTCTAGGTTTGAGAGATAGGATTAAGGGTTGATGATATAGGGTATACAGTTTAAGTTTTATGTTTTAAAGTTTAGAATTGACTATATCTATGACTAAGGGTTCATTACATAGGGCTTAGGGCCTATGTTTGTGTATAATATTATCAACATAGGACATTTTTGTAGGGTTTCGGGTTTATTGCATATGGTTGATGGTTTATCATACATGCCTTATGGCTAAGAGGTGAGTTGTAGGGTTTATAATTCAAGGTATAGAGTTGGTCATTTGGGGTTGAGTGTGCATTGTTGAGAGTTTACCTTATTTACTTTTAGTCCTATGATATCTTTGTAGGGTTTAAATTTCAGGGTCAAGGGATTAGCATACAACCTTGAACACCTATCATTTAGGATTGGAATATATGATTAATAGTATAAATTTTGGGGTTTAGGTTTTAGTGTATAGTGTTGAGGGTTTAGCCTATATTATTTTAAAAATATAAGCTCTATATTGTGTTTAGTATTATTGCACAAGGGATAAGGTTTAAGATTTAGGGTAAAGGATATAAGTCTAGTAGTTTAGTGTATAGCTTCTATAGCCTAGGTTTGAGTGATGTGGTTGATGGTTGAGGCTATAGAGTTAAGGGTTTAGGGTTGAGTTTATATGGTTGAGGGTTTAGTATATATGCTTTTACAACTAGAACCTATATATAACATTATCTATAATTTAGGGTATAGTGTTTACAATTGATGATGTAGCCCATATAGAGTTGAGGGTGATCTCAAATGTGTTATCTATATAGACTATATTTTTTTAGTCAAGATCGTCGATGAAAAATATCTCTTATGGTTCTAAATTTATCATACTAAAATCTCAATGGGATTTTATCAATTATATAAAAAAATGTTTTCTTTTCCTATTATGGGTGTTGATGTAGTTTTGGGTGTGAAATGGAGTAAA